>NC_084574.2:15685000-15975000 GCF_033978685.3 Nerophis lumbriciformis
ACCCACCCACAGTTGAGGAACTAAAGGATTTTGAGAACGACATGCTCAAAATGATACAATCAGTCAAATTCAAGCCAGTCCGCAACCCACTCCTCACCAAGCTGAAAAATGACAAGGAGCGCATCAAGAAAGTAAACAACCTCATCATAGCCGCCGATAAAACCACAAACTTCTACAGAATGGACATACCAGAACATAACACCTTACTGGACAGAAGCATCACCAAATCATACAAAAAAGCACAACCCAACACTTTACAGAACATCCACCTGGAAAATAAAAGGATCGCGGCTGAACTGGACATTGAGGACAGGGTGGACGCCACAGCCAACAAGGAAGCCTTCATCACATTGAAGGACCACAAACCCAACTTCGCAAATAACCCAACATGCCGACTAATAAACCCAACTAAATCTGAAATAGGAAAAATCAGCAAAATAATCCTGGACAGAGTCAACACAAAAATCAAGGACAAAACACCACTCAACCAATGGAGAAATACAGCAGCAGTAATCAAATGGTTTAACAACATCCAAGACAAACAACAGCACAACTTTATCTCCTTCGACATCGAAGAATTTTACCCTTCCATCACCCAAGACCTACTGACTCAAGCACTAGACTTCGCCTCAGACTACGACTCAATCACAGGCAACGAAAGAAACATCATCATCCACGCAAAAAACTCCATACTCATCCACAACAGTACACCATGGCAAAAAAAGAACAATTCAACATTTGACGTCACTATGGGAAGTTTTGACGGAGCAGAAACGTGTGAACTCGTTGGGAGTTTCCTCCTCTCCCAGCTCGCTAGCCTCAACCTGAACCTTGGTATTTACCGTGATGACAGACTGGCAGTGTGTCGCGCCTCGCCAAGGAGCAGCGAGAACACCAAGAAGCGCATATGCCAAATTTTCAAAGAGAACGGCCTACGGATCACGATTGAAGCCAACAAGCAAACCGTCAACTTCCTCGACGTCACTTTCAACCTGAGAAATAACAGCTACCAACCATTCACGAAATCCAACACAACACTCCAATACGTGCACCATGACAGCAACCACCCACCCACCACCACGAAAAGAATACCTACCGGAATTAATAAAAGGCTATCGATGCTGTCATCTAGTAAAGCTAAATTTGACCAAGCAACCCCCCCGTACCAAAAAGCACTTGATGAAAGCGGATACAATTTCACCCTCACCTATGAACCCACGCCAGGAAACCAGCCAAAAAAGAACAGAAAACGAAACAACATCATCTGGTACAACCCCCCATACAGCAAAAACGTCTCAACTAACATTGGCCACAAATTCCTCACTCTGATTGACAAACACTTCCCCAAAGGCAACACCCTAAGAAAAGTATTCAACAAGAACAACATTAAATTGAGCTACAGCTGTATGAACAATATACGACAAATCATCTCAAACCACAACAAGACAATTGCAAATGAGCCGTCGGCCCCTGAACAGAGCGACTCCAAAACCAACAAAGGCTGCAACTGCCGCAAGAAACCTGATTACATTATTTATTGTTATTATTATAGTATGTGGGCTTTGTACCGAGGATGTCGTTGTGGCTTGTGCAGCCCTTTGAGACACTTGTGATTTAGGGCTATATAAATAAAGATTGATTGATTGATTGATTGATACCCTCTCAACGGGGGGTGCTTACAAACATCAGTTGTTTACCAATCTAAGGTAACACGCAAGGACATTAACACATCCGACACATATGTAGGATTAACCGAGGGAGAGTTTAAAACCAGATGGAACAATCACAAGGCTTCTTTCAGGAACCAAAACCTGCGAAATACCACAGAACTCAGCAAACACATTTGGGACCTCAAAGACAATAATGTTGAATATTCAATAACATGGCAAATTCTTGCATCCAGCACACCTTACAATAGTGGTAATAAAAGATGTAACCTATGCTTGAAAGAGAAACTGTTTATTATATACCGTCCAGACCTGTCATCCCTCAACAAGCGCAGTGAAATTGTATCAGCATGCCGCCACAGACGGAAACACCTCCTCGGTAACACATGAGCCAATCACCACGCCCCTACGCCAGCCTGTACCCACCCACTCTGTGCCTTATATAAACCATGGTATGTGAATGCTTCCATTAAAATCTCCTGATGATTGAGGGAACCCCTCATGAAACAGGCCTGTAGAGATGAAGTAGTCTTGTGATTTTCTTCCCACACATACATATATATATATACACATGTACATATATATATATGTGTGTGTGTGTGTGCATATATATATATATATATATATATATATATATATATATATATATATATATATATATATATATATATATATATATATATATGTGTGTGTATATACTGTATATGTGTATGTATATATATACATCTGTATATCTATAATATATATATATGTATATATATACAAATATATGTATATATAGATATATATGTATATATATATTTTTTATATACATACATATATATATGTGTATGTATCAAACACATACACACCATTTTGAAACATGCTGCAACCCGTACATAATCACAACATAAAAAGCACAAAACAGCTCCATTTAAAAAAGAGAGGGAAACAAAAGTAGTGAACAGAAGGAAAACATTTACGTCGGGCAAACAGAAATGCACATATCCACGTTTGCTAACAGTGGAAGTCACTGCTTATTCAGCACCTGCAGTGAGCAAACTAGTCCAGAAGATGGCGCCATAGCACAAATAATAACCTCTCCGTTTATGTTAGGTTCTGCGCATGTCAATGTAAAGTATACCGATTTAAGGGGTGATGCATGAAAATGCATGTCATAATCAGATAAAAAAAATTCAGGGTCCATGTACACAGTAACATTCTAATCCGTATGATGATCAGATTAAATACATTTTTGGCTATTGATTCTTATGGGGAACTCTGCTTCACTATACAAACTTTTCGGTTTACGAACCATATTCAAGAACCAATAAAAAGATGTTTCACTTTATCACTAAAATGTGCCCGCTTACGTAAAAATCTACATAAATGGCTGAGGGCTTTTGTTGATATAACACGAAGGGATCATCATTTCTATGAAAATAATGCTCACTGTGTGCACTTCACATTGTCAACTCCTTTATAGTTGCTCCTCTCTCTCTCTCGCTCTCTCCAGAGTCAGCCGTTAGGCAACAAGGTGGAGATGGAGATAGCCAGCATGTTGGAGAAAAACACCACACTGTTGAGGTTCGGCTACCATTTCACCCAGCAGGGCCCGCGCCTCAGAGGCTCCAACGCCATGATGAACAACAATGACCTTGGTGGGCACACACACACAATTTTACTCACTAACCAACCATCATATTAAGTCATATGATCAAATATAGTAAACTGCAATCAGGTTGTGCCTTTGTAAAGACAACGAGCAGAGCACGGACCTTGCTTGAATGTTGTCATTAAGATGTATTTATTGGACTAAAATTCAGTGGTTTCTTCTCTCATGCCCCACAAAGTTTTGTCAAAATTATTAATTAGGGTTGGGGATACGAAACAATGAATTGTTTGAATGTAGATGATTGTGAACAACTGATTGAGTTTAAATGAATGCACTGCTCAGCTACAACCAGCAGGGAATGCTGTTTACCCAGTCTGTAAAAAAAACCCACTGACATCAGCTATTTAAAATTTTCCCTAGAATTTTTAATACGGTAATGTTCCTTATGGTGAGTTTATAATTGTTGTCTCAAAGTGCATTGTGATGAGAGGTGTTTATAATATTCTGAGCATGTCTTACTGCTAAATATGTGTATACCAATGCTTAGTTAAGTACACTATTGTGGGCATTGTTATATTTCTAAAGCCTGCGTTTTTAATAGTTTGTAATGTCAAAAGATGTACCTTAAATTGCGAATGAAATTGAAAGATGATATGTCACTAGTAGGGGTGTAACGATTCATTTTAACAATGATTCGATTTGAGTCATAATGTGATGTTGCCCTTACGATTTATTGACAATTTTTCTTTAGAACGATACAATCCGAAACGATTCAGTGAGTTGAAATCGATTCAGTAACTTTATAGCAAAAAACAAATCAACCTGTGTGACTGTGAAATAAATAGCATGCTGGACACTATAAGTGAAGTGTCCTATATTCCTGTTATTCCTTGTAAGGGAATTAGGTATAAATTAATTATTAATACAAACAAGCAGGATAACAACAATTAATGGCCAATGCATTCACATCTTATTTGAATAAAGTGCAACCAACCCTTTAGGTTGAATTAACAAGAGGAAACACTTTCTGCTCTTATTTTAAAAATTAAATAATTTTTTAGTAAAAGTACAGTAATCGACATTTTAACAGTAGATTTACCTGTTACTTTTTGCTGTTGTTTTTAGCATAAAATAGTACAATATTAATATAATAAACGAAATGCAACCAACATTCCTCCAGGTTGAATTAAAAGTAGATTTACTTGAGAATTTCAATGCAACTAAATATTTTCAGCTTAAAAGAGCAGTGGTTTGACCTGCTACTACTCTCACTTTAGAAAAGTCGCAACGAATACAAACGCCACAACACAAAAACATAGAGCCATAACGCAACAACTCAAAGCCAAAGCACAACAATACATTGACGCAACAGAAGTGACAGCGGACACGTTTTGGCAACAAGCCACAATGGCTGAGGAGTAAAGTTGAAAACGGTGTAATGAACAAAATTTTCAGTTATAAATTACTTTTTTTTGTTTTTCACTAACACTAATATACTATGTTCATTATACTGTTTTTAACCTTCTGCCTCAGCTTGATCCGTCCCTGTAACTTGCACCACTCTCACTTCCGTTGTGTCCGCCGTTACAGTTGTCTTGTGGCTTTATATAATAGTTTTGTGGTGTTTGTATTTGTTGTGGCTTTTGTAATCGTGCTGTAGCTGAAAGTTGTTGTGTGGTTGCTTTATGATATTGTTTTGTAGCATTTGCATTTTTTGTGACCTTTCTGAAAAATCGTAGATATTCGCCATTTTTGTTTCGATGACTGATTTCATCGGGCAGGCAAACTTGAGTAATCTTTAATGTACTATCATTAAAAGGTCATTGCCATTCTTAAATCCAATGATTTCTTATTTCTAGTATGGATAGAATTAACATATTGCCTTTTAAAACGATGTTGGCTCGATCTTCTTGAAGGCCAACGTGCCGAGCACGGCTTGAATCAGTGGTTGAATCTTAGGAATATACATATATATATATTAATATATCATTTAATCGTTACACCCCTAATCGCTGGTACACAGGCTTTAAGAACCTACACTTTTTTCAAATAATTTTAGGTCAATACTGTTTGAATGACCCCGCTGGTTGTGTAAGAATTGTACATTTGGCAGTGTTAGTTGTTACACGCTCCAAGGCTGTCACTTTATCTCTCGATTACACATTTTGCTTTAAGCAAACTCTTAACAGAAGAATCAGAGTGATGTCCTCAGCTTCTATCTTAGTGCAGTCTGACAGCTGAGACAAACTAAAACCTTTGTAAATTATGACATCAGCTCTAAAACCAGAACAGAGTGCATGGAAGAGGACTGACCTCATTGCCCATAAGCACTTGAAGTAAATGTTGCATCAACTGGAGTTGGATAATTTATGTGAAGAACTGTTTTTGTGTGTGTTTTCGTAGTTCTGTAGCATTTGAGAGCTTACGTCAAAAGTTTTTTTGAATAATTTCCTTGAAAGGCTTGATGAAACTGTTACTCCAAACTCAACCACTAGGGAGAACAATCATACTCTGATTGTGCTCTAATCAAGCTGCATAATGTTATTCGTCAGGAAAAAACAGACTATATTTAATAGCCCATCCAACAGTGTATTTAGGTAAAATAATTTATTAAACGTCCACTGTTTTTATGCCTGTTAATGTGGTTTAAAAAAATCCATATTTCATTTACATAACTACCTCCTCTCGTTTTGAAGCCCGTGTTGTCAGGTCAGAGTCTGATGGCTCCTTCACCCTCACTTTGTCCGTCCCTGAGCTGGAACGGGCCTTTGGGAAAAAGTTCAAGTCAAAGACTAAGTAAACACCATATGGCCATTCAGTCTCACTCTGTTATCTTTCACTTATGGTCCACTTGTCTACTGAAACGCTGCCGCCTCCTCTCAAAGCTTCTCTTGCGCTCCTTTCAACATCCTCTGTGTTCTCTTCAGGTTGCCGACTATACTGTCCTTCAGCTCTAACCTCAGAACAGAAATACTTAGTTAAAACTTTATGGATGAGCATCCTTGATCTTAAAATTGTTATATAGAAATCGAGATGTTTTGATAGTCTAACCAAACCCTACTTTTAAACGTATCAACATACTAGAGCTGCAACGATTAGTCGACATTGTGAGGCACAATCACTAACCCCTATTCCACAGTACTTCCCCGACCTTACACTTTAGAAACACATTTCTCAAGTCAATTACTATAGAAAGAATACCTGAAAGTATAGTCCTGATTTCACATCAACAATAACAGGAAGTCATCTTCAAGACTACCTTTTTTACTGAGGATGCATTCATGTTGACAAATATGTATTCTAGTAAATTAGTATAAAATGTACAGGTCTCCATAGAGGTACATTAATGTAGGATGTAATCAGTAAAAAAGTATTTACTGAAAGCGCAGACTAACTTTATGGAGCCAAGCGCTATTCAGTCGGCCAGTTAATTGAAATGTACGAATCCAACCACACGTCAAATGCATTTGGTGCCACTCTACTTCAAAATGTGTTAATTCAAAGCCTAGTATTTGCATTTCAATTTGAGAATGCGTGTAACACCTTATCAATCAACAGTCAATAACATAGAAATGACTCTAATTGCTGCAGCACATTGATGACTTCCTTATTGAATATGTTCATGCTGACAAATCAATTAACCACTCTGAACATTCCTTCTTTCAATCAAGGCTTCATTAAGAAGTTACAAACAATCATCAATGACAGAGAACATAGGATAGAATCATTATTCTCCCTCAGTTTCATGTTGATGAAGGATTATTTGATCCGATCATCGCGGTTAGCAAAACCATACAGTTGAGAAACGTATTTCTCAAGTCAACGACTATAGAATGGATCCCTGAAAGTGTAGTCTTAGTTTTATAACAAGTGATAACAGAAAATGATCTTCTACAGTATGGATACTGTAGCAGGATATACCTCTGTTAACGTCATCATTACCGAGAGTTAAAAAAATTATTCTTCAATGGGAAAACTAACATGTTACTTCAGAATGTGTAGATTCCAAGACTTCTCATTACAGGTTGAAAGTGCTATAAACTAAGAACAAAACCACAGGAACCGACAGTCAAGTAGATACAACTCTAACTGTTGTAGCACAGTGATGACTTGCTTATTAAAACTTGTTCATGCTGACAAGTCAATCAATCACTCAAAATAGATTCCTTCCATTGAAGCTTTATTAAGAAGCAAAGAACAATCATAATTGTTCTGTCAGCTTCATGTTCAGGAAGAAACATCTAATCTCATCATCATGGTTAGCAAGACCTTACACTTTAGAAACACATTTCTCAAGACAATAACTTTAGAAATGATCTCTAAAAGTATAGTCTTGATTTTATAGCAATTGCTGAAAGGAAGTCATCTTCAGGACTACTATTGTCACTCAGAGGATGTACTTACGTTAATGGATACACATTTTACTGTTTTGAATGCAGAAACTAATTATAATTAAAATAAATGTCCTTTCCCCCCAATGAAGACTCAACAGCGTCGGTCAATCAACCAAAGACCTAAACAGACAAACACTCACATGAATCCAATCAATCACACTCTCACTAATTTCCATAACATGTGAGTCACATCGTTTACAAAGTGCATTCATATATTGAAAGTATATAAGAATGCTGACACCAAAGGATAAACGCTGGGTGAATTAGCATCAGACGAAATACCAACATATGGGGAACATATGATAGAATCATTACTTTGTATAACATTTGTTTTTAGAAAGTGATACATACGGTCTTCTTAGTGGTTGGTGAGACAAGTTTTATAAACACAATTATCAAGTCTGCAGAAATTATCCTTGTTTGTATGCTCCTAATGTCTTCATGACAGGAAGTCATACATGACTGTTTTCACTCAGGATACTTTCTCTCATTTCAATCCAATTTCATGGGTGGTAAACAAAATTTCTCTTCCCTCTGCTGCAATTCTGCTTTTTTTCTCACATATGAAAAAACTTTCACTTTTCATCAGCTATGTGAGCAACATGTCTTGTTTTTTTGTTTTTTTTACCGGTTTCCTCTCAAGCAGTCATTGCTGCATTTTAAGTAGAAGTCATGCTAATACAGGGTTCTTATTGGTGCTTTTTAGGTCTTCAAAAGTACTTTAAAATATATCTGTGGATGTTCTAATTGGATTTGCAAGAAATGTAATCAATTGCAACTGTACTGTTTGATTTGTCTTAGATGACGTTACGCCTCTCATCCAAGTAGGCTTCATCAGTTTATGCTCTAGACCACTGGTTCTTAACCTGGGTTCGATCGAACCCTCGGTGAGTCGGCCTCAGGGGTTCGACGGAGCCTCCGCCGCGGAGGTCAAGACACACCCCACTCATCGTGTAAATAAAAACTTCTCTCTATCAGCGTATTATGGATACCCCCAAACAATGTTCCCTCTAATTTTCCATATGCTTGAGCAAACGCAAAAACTCCTTGAGCATTCAGTGGAGCACATGTGAGTGACGTCAGACATGCACATGCACTGTGGCCACACCAGCAGCACACCAGTCCCAAACCTGACTAAATAACAAGTTAAATGTTTTATCATTATAATCAAATGACAGCAGTCATTTCCATGAGATTATTTTCTAATATAAGTGTTTTGGCCCACTTACAATAACAATAACAAAAAATATTGTTTTTCATGAGCTGTGTACTTGGTGGGGGGTCCTGCTTTGGAAATAATTTGTACCCCTTTTAGATATCACATTTAGTTCCCACTAAAACATTCACATGTTGCACAATGAGATGTAAACATGGGATTATGTGTACATTCCTGTAACTTTATGTTTGTAAAATATATCTTTATTAGTATTTCTTTAATATGATAACATAATTTCATGATTAATATTTACAAATTAAGAAAAGACATTTTATTTTTCACTAAAGAAGGGTTCGGTGAATGCGCATATGAAACTGGTGGGGTTCGGTTCCTCCAACAAGGTTAAGAACCACTGCTCTAGACTTATATTGGTCAGAAACATCCTTGCCCAGGCACACCCTCCTAGTGTTGGAGTATCAATAGTCTAACACCAACTGCTAGACTCGATCTGACCAATCTAAGTCTATAAGCATGAGCTGATGAAGCTTACTTGGATGAGAGGCAAAACTTCTTCACCAAACAGTCCAGTTGTGACCGATTGAATGCCCCGACAATACTTTAAGTTACAAAAGTACGTTTAAGGTATCAAATTGACCTTGGGAAAATTGTCTGAGCCCTGTAGTAGTAGCAGTCACAATCATTTAAAGGGAAACTGCACTTTTTAAAAATGTTGCCTACCGTTCAGTCATTGTTAGAGACAAGAAAACAAAAGGGTTTTGGTTTTTTTTGCCTTGTTGTATGTAAACATTCGCTCGTTCTTGGTGGCTAGCAATGCAGCTAATGGGAGCAATCAATTCCACCTCTAAATCCCTTTAAAAATGCGTTCAAAAACTGTCAACAATACTTCATTTACGTTCCGTAACCTGTATAATAACCAAACCGTAACAACATTGTTATTGTAAGAGTGAACACTGAGGAATTATTTTACTAGCGTAGTAACACATTGGCATGCTTCGGTATTATCCGTAAAAGCTTACTACGGCAAGAGATAAGCTACCTTCTACGTCAGCACAAAACACATTTGAGTTTGTAATGCACAACACAATGCGATAGGACACCAATCAGGTACTGACTAAAAAAACATGAACAATCATATTACAGTATCTGTAAAGTATTAGCCCACATTTCATGTTTTGTTTGTACACAGCTAGCCAGGCAGCATATACCGTCTGTCATGACACACACATGACGTGCTGCATGATCAATATTAAGTGTGATTCACTCGATGTCCAGCTGGCCAGGGACGTTTTTTCTGGTTTATTTTGGTAATCACTCCATTTATGTTAAAATAGCTTGGCTTCAAATTCCACATTTTCCAGCTTCGAGTCTCTTTCACCTCACTCTCTCGGCTTCCGTCCGCTCCAACGATTCACTCTTCCTTCGTGCTTGCTTCTAGAAGCAGTAGTTCATCCTCCGTATACTCAGCTTCAAAAAGATAAGGTTGCGAATCCTCATTTGTCCAAGAATAGTCATCTTTGTTGTTTGTTACCAAATCTGCCATGATTAGGAGACACACACGTCTTTGTTTCAGGAAGTAAGAACACACTATTGTTACTGGAAGTCGGTAGTGTGCTGATGTCGAAATGGGAATACACGTGCTCAGGAATTAGTTCCGGCAATGATTAAAATGACCAAAATACAGTATATATTGAACATATTTCACATTGTTATAAACATGCCTGTTACTACATAATATATAGACCTGCAGTGTGTATATAAAACGTTGATGGCCGCATTTTCCAAGTGTTTTTTATCATCTTTAAAATAATTGAAAAAAAATATGTGTGTTCTTGTCTCTAATAATGATTGTGAACTATAGGCAAAAATTCCCAAAAAACTGCAGTTCCCCTTAAGTATTCTATTTTGCTTGTTTTCTGTCCCTGTTCTTTCTCTGTCCTTCCTGTTCCTGTCATCTGGTTCTCGTCCTCTCATATGCCGTCTCTCCATCCACAGTGAGAAAGAGAAGGCTTGAAGGAGGACCCATCCTCCCCAAGTGTCGGACAAATGTGTAGAAACCGCCCCCGACCCTCCATCACCCTCCTGGTTTGTTTTTTGCCTCCCACCTGCCATTTAAAAAAAAAAAAAAAAAAAAAAAAACACTTCCCTACAGCCTCTACAGACGGCCTTGAACATCATCTCTTGGTTATGCAAGTGCAATTCAGGGTTCCAAGAAAATACTTTTTGGACTTTTTAAGAAGGTGGATAGTAAACGATGAAACCAGTGTGGTCCGCAGTATCCACGCATGCGAAAAGAGATGATTAGTTTTTCAATCAATCAAAGTTTATTTATATAGCCCTTAATCACAAGTGTCTCAAAGGGCTGCACAAGCCACTACGACATCCTCGGCTCAGATCCCACATCAGGGCAAGAAAAAACTCAACCCAATGGGTTTTTGAATGTTTATGTGCTGGGATGGAAACTAACCGCACAGTGCTGCCATCTAGCGTCCTTTACTAGCAACTGCAGTGCCTTGACTCCTTGGACTGTTTGTGATTGATGATGGCTTCACATTTTGGAACAGTTACATTTGGCAATCTGTGTTTCTACTGTTGTGTTGAATTATCATTATTAGTCGTATGATTGTTTTGCTGTAAATGACGTGTTCTGATGTTGTTCTTCACATCTTTCTGCAAGTTTTACACTGTTTGTCCCATCCATAGCCAAAACCAAAGTGTCAGACCGCAGGATATTTAGTTTATGACATCCAAGAATAATGCCGTTTCTTAACAAATATATGACACTTATTTGCCATGTCACCAAAAATGTGGATGATTTGGCAGATAATAGTCAACATTGAGAACTCAATGTTCTCCATGTGGCCGTCGCTGTATTCATTTTGGCCATTTCTAGGTTTTGTGGCAGTTGTAGCTCAATATGTAAAAGTTAAAGTTCCACTGATAGTCACACAAACACACTTGTTGTGGTAAAATTACCCTCTGCATTTGACCCATCCCCTTGTTCCACCCCCTGGGAGGTGAGGGGAGCAGTGAGCAGCAGCGGTGGCCGCACTCAGGAATTATTTTGGTGATTGAACACCCAAATTCCAACCTTACAGTCAGGGTACCCACACAACACATTAGGGGTGTTAATTCCCAACTAAAATCGAAGCCAAAAGTTAGGACACTCATTCAATGTTTTTTTTTATTTTCATGACTATTTACATTGTAGATTGTCACTGAAGGCATCAAAACTATGAATAAACACATGTGGAGTTATGTACTTAACAAAAAAAGGTGAAATAACCGAAAACATGTTTTTACATTTTGTCAGGCCTGTATGTTTTTGATGGCTGGTTAATAATATCATAATAATAATTACAAATAATTAATAATAGTAAACGAAATAATGATAATTGGAACAGGTACGATTATAATGGAATAAAATAAATATACTGTTGACAAAAGATTTTTAGATCATTTAAAATGTCATAAGTGACACAAATCCCTATTTCTTATTAATGATTGCCCCTGACATACATATATATATACATATATATATATATATATATACATATATATACATATATATATATATATATATATATATATATATATACATATATATACATATATATATATATATATATATATATATATATATATATATATATATATATATATATATATATATATATATATATAGTAAGGCCACAAGTTTGGACACACCTCATTCAATGCGTTTTCTTTATTTTCATGACTAGAAAATAGTAGATTGTCACTGAAGGCATCAAAACTATGAATGAACACATGTGGAGTTATGTACTTAACAAAAAAAAAAGGTGAAATAACCGAAAACATGTTTTATATTTTAGTTTCTTCAAAATAGCCACCCTTTGCTCGGATTACTGTTTTGCACACTCTTGGCATTCTCTCGATGAGCTTCAAGTGGTAGTCACCTGAAATGGTTTTCACTTCACAGGCCTTCAGTGACAATCTACAATGTAAAGAGTCATGGAAATAAAGAAAACACATTAAAATGAGAAGGTGTGTCTAAACTTTTGGCCTGTACCGTATGTTTTATTCTTTTTTTAATTTGACAATACAAATATTGAGAGAGCTGAAATTGAATGTTATGTATCACTTTTCTCGGACGCTCCTACAAAGTTGTGTATTTTTCCGTTTCTTCTCTTACCCCATCTTGGTTCCCGAATTCTGATGCCGTGTGTGTGTGTGTGTGTGTGTGAAAACATAAAGAGCTTAAAGGCCTACTGAAATGCGATTTTCTTATTTAAACGGGGATAGCAGGTCCATTCTATGTGTCATACTTGATCATTTCGCGATATTGCCATATTTTTGCTGAAAGGATTTAGTAGAGAACATCGACGATAAAGTTCGCAACTTTTGGTCGCTGATAAAAAAGCCTTGCCTGTACCGGAAGTAGCAGACGAGTAGCGCGACGTCACAGGTTGTGGAGCTCCTCACATCCACACATTGTTTACAATCATGGCCACCAGCAGCGAGAGCGATTCGGACCGAGAAAGCGACGATTTCCCCATTAATTTGAGCGAGGATGAAAGATTTGTGGATGAGGAAAGTGAGAGTGAAGGACTAGAGGGCAGTGGGAGCGATTCAGATAGGGAAGATGCTGTGAGAGGCGGGTGGGACCTGATATTCAGCTGGGAATGACTAAAACAGTAAATAAACACAAGACATATATATACTCTATTAGCCACAACACAACCAGGCTTATATTTAATATGTCACAAATTAATCCCGCATAACAAACACCTCCCCCCTCTCGTGCATATAACCCGCCAATACAACTCAAACACCTGCACAACACACTCAATCCCACAGCCCAAAGTACCATTCACCTCCCCAAAGTTCATACAGCACATATATTTCCCCAAAGTCCCCAAATTTACATACGTGACATGCACATAGCGGCACGCACGTACGGGCAAGCGATCAAATGTTTGGAAGCCGCAGCTGCATGCGTACTCACGGTACCGTGTCTGCGTATCCAACTCAAAGTCCTCCTGGTAAGAGTCTCTGTTGTCCCAGTTCTCCACAGGCCAATGGTAAAGCTTGACTGTCATCTTTCGGGAATGTAAACAATGAAACACCGGCTGTGTTATCCGGCACAACAGTCAGGGGGTGCATTCTACGGCGGGGGTGCGTTATCCGGCACAACACCTGCCGCAATACACCGCTTCCCACCTACAGCTTTCTTCTTTGCTGTCTCCATTGTTCATTGAACAAATTGCAAAAGATTCACCAACACAGATGTCCAGAATACTGTGGAATTTTGCGATGAACACAGACAACTTAATAGCTGGCCACCATGCTGTCCCAAAATGTCCGCTACAATCTGTGATGTCACGCGCAGGCGTCATCATACTGAGACGTTTTCAGCAGGATATTTCGTGCAAAATTTAAAATTGCACTTTAGTAAGCTGCCGTATTGGCATGTGTTGCAATGTTAAGATTTCATCATTGATATATAAACTATCAGACTGCGTGGTCGGTAGTAGTGGGTTTCAGTAGGCCTTTAAGCCACCAACTTTAGTTGAACACACACATTTATACACCTTTGTCGCTCTAAACCAGTTAAATCCCAGCAAACATCTCTCTTTCGAAAGCCTCTCCGGGATTTCTGCAATGTTGCGACGGCACTAGTTCTAATTCGAATGTGTCTCTACATCACGTCTTTGTTGAAATTGACTGACATGTCGACTTGCACCTGAGCAAACGCCGACCCATATCTATAACTGTCTGGGTTAGGTCACTTTGAACTTTTCCAAACAACTTCTAATCAAAACAAATATTACTTTAATCAGGTGACATTGTTGACTTATCTTTAAGTCCAACCCCTTGCCTGGTATTTTTCTTTTTCTTATAGAGCGTTGATTCTTAATGCAGCACCTCTACATTTTCATCTTTTTTTATTTACTTGATCTTACAAAAATGACCTTATACGACAGCTGGCAGCTAATCACACACAAACATGGAATTCCGATCAGGAAGATTCACGGTATTAAGCTAAGGTTTTAATGGATGAAGTTCAGCTTTTGAAGAAGTTTTATTGGATACTGCAAGTTTGATCTTCTATTGTTCTTTATTTCACCAAATGACTAAGTAGATAACAGACTTAGACTTAGGCAAACTTTAATGATCCACAAGGGAAATTGTTCCACACAGTAGCTCAGTTACAAAGGATGGGAAGTGTAAGGATGGAAAGGACAATGGAGGTATAAAATAGACTAAAAATTAACCGTAGTAGCAATATAAAATATAACATATATGTAATATTTACATAATATATGTACAGTATATGGTATATACTGATATATTATATTATATGTTTATATCAATATATAACTGACCATGTACAATAGCAATCAATCAATGTTTACTTATATAGCCCTAAATCACGAGTGTCTCAAAGGGCTGCACAAGCCACAACGACATACTCGGCTCAGATCCCACATCAGGGCAAGGAAAAACTCAACCCAATGGGATAACAATGAGAAACCTTGGAGGGGACCGCAGATGTGGGGACCCCCACCCCCACCCTTGGGCGAGCGGTGCTATGGACGTCGAGTGGATCTAGCATAATATTGTGAGAGTCCAGTCCATAGTGGATCTAACATAATGGTGAGAGTCCAGTCCGTAGTGGGCCATCTGGAGGTTACAGTACATGTAACAGCTGCAGCATAAAATAGAGAGGAACATCAGGAATTTATTAGGATAAGGAGGGAATAGCAGCTGCAATCGTGCAGGAAATAGAACGCACTAATAGCTGCTAACAGAACACATTAAAATTGTTCACTAACATAAAGGGATGAGAATCTAATTTAAAAAAAAAAAAAAATGTTGTGACATTTAAAACAAACCGTTGTGACTGCTGAGCAAATATGAATTACGGATGTAAACATTTGTTATTTAACTGAGTGACACTTGCAGCGTTTGTGTTTCCACATGTTCTTCCCCATCTGCATCCTATTTGTAGCATCGTAGGACTTGATCAAGACGTGTGTTAGATAGTTCACATCTTTTGGTTTGGTTTTTGAAATAAAAGAGCCTTGAAAATGAAATATTCACAGTGTTTTGTTTTATTACACTAAAATCAAAAGTCCTACACAATTATCAAAACCTTACACCAGGGGTCCCCAAACTTTTTGACTCGGGGGCTGCATTGGGTTAAAAAAATGTGGCCGGCGGCCGGGTTGTGTATATGTATATATATATATATATATATATATATATATATATATATATATATATATATATATATATATATATATATATATATATATATATATATACCAGTGACGTGCAGTCACTAGAGGCAGGTGAGGCGCGGCCTCACCTGCCATCATGGAAAGAAAAAAAATGTAAAAAGAAAAAAAAAAATTAAATTGTTATATGTATCCAGTGATTATACTATAAAGTTATTTTCCATTTAACTTCACCAGTTTTAGATTATTTTTATTCAAAATCGCTGAATTTTCACATTTGCCGTTCAAATACTGAGAAGAGATGGTGCGGTGAACAGCAGCCAGTCGAGGCACGTCACTCAGTGCCGCAACATGGATTGCGCAATGACTCGGCTAACTGCTGGCCTGCTGTGCAGTGAGACCGTATTGCTATATGAATTATATTATACATTTCCATAGTTTAGTTAGCTGAGGTATATAATGTACAGTGTATTTTGTCAACAACTGTATGTGTGTAAAGTATTTCTTGTGCTGAGCGATCATAAAACGGCTACAAAAGACACACTGTGTGAGGCTCGCCTCCTGCACCCCCGCTGTTATGCCCGTTTGATAGTGGACTATTACTGACACCTTGTGGCGATGGAAAATGTTGCGCGTCATTAGTTTGGGCACTTCCGGTTTACGATCTTAGTCCAGTTTATGAGACAATGAGAGTCAGACAAGTTGTGTTAGCTCTTACAAGCCTTGGAAAAGATAAGTCCGTAAGTAAACTGTTTGACTTGTTTATGTGGCTCAATATGAAGGTGGAAAGTGGCTAAATTTGATAGTAAGATGTGTATTGAAAAAACGATTTTTGTGCACTAATTTAATGGATGTTTGAGGACTTAAAATGGCTGCCGGTCGCATATTTCCACCATAGAAGTAGTTTCAACGCTCAGCAGTATTTGTTTGGTGATAATGCTGTATATTTGTGTAAAGCTAATGTTTACATATTGTGTATTACATTTCAGTATGTTGGTTGAATCATATAGCTTATACATTGTCATTGTGTGTATTTCAGTTTTACAAATAAATAAATAAAATAAAAGTCCAGTGCAAGACAAAGCAAGATCAACAACAATAAAGAGCCTAAATGGATTAATCTGCTTTGGAACTTTATTAGAACGTCCTGGATTGGTTGTTAGCTGTCTGCCAAGCTGTACAACCTCAACACATATAGTGAGGGCAGAACACCCGCCGTAGAATTGTTATATCAACTAAAGTCCACACTGCAGACTGCAGGTGTACTTAATTCACAACTCCTCCAACACGAACATTATTGTTTTTGCACTTTTTGGCTTCTTATTAAATAACTTTTGTAACCTATTTTCATGGGCTTTCCTCTTTGTGATGTTAAGTTCCTGTTATGCGCTGTTATACAGTATATGCCTTGAGCTCTTATTTTGAAGGCGCTAAGAGCGGAAGTGATGTCACGTTGCGGAGGTTTTTGAAAGAAGGTAAATAAAGTGGTCCTCGTGTAAACTGGAGCCTCCGTGTTTGTTATTTTGTAGTTTCATACAGTATAGGCGACATTTATAAACCCTCGGTTACACTTTTTTAAATAGATTCAATCTTGCACGTGGAAAGTTTAAGTGAGGGCTTTAGTTGCGGCGCATGGACTTAATTTCTAAGTAAAGGTAAGACCATAATAACATTTTTTTTATTAAATGTGCTTTTTTGTGTGCTACAGTTTGTATGTGTAAAGTTAAAGTTAAGTTAAAGTACCAATGATTGTCACACACACACTAGGTGTAATGAAATTTGTCCTCTGCATTTGACCCATCCCCTTGATCACCCCCTGGGAGGTGAGGGGAGCAGTGGGCAGCAGCGGCGCTGCGCCTGGAATCATTATTGGTGATTTAACCCCCAATTCCAACCCTTGATGCTGAGTGCCAAGCAGGGAAGAATGCTGGTATGAGCTTTTAAACATAACCCGTTAACTGCTGCCAATCAAATGGTGAATAAGATACTCTTTAGGGTTCATATGTTTGTAAATCTGACTGTGATGAAGTCAGTGCCTCACCAGCCATCAACCTCACCGCACGTCACTGATATATACACACACACACACATATATATATATACACATATATAAATATAAATGTGTGTGTGTATATACACACATATACATATATATATATATATATATATATATATATATATATGTGTGTGTGTGTGTTTGTATATATATACATATACATATATATATATATACACATATATATATACACACACACGCATATATAGATGTACACAGACACACATATAGATGTATATGTATACACGCACACACGCATATATATATATACTAGAGATGCGCGGTTTGCGGACACAACCGCGGAGTCCGCGGATTATCCGCGGATCGGGCGGATGAAATTTAAAAAAAAAAGATTTTATCCACTCGCGGGTCGGGTCGGGCGGATTAATTAGATTTTTTTTTTTTTTTTTTTTTTTTTTTGCGGGTGGCAGTTAAACCAATTCGGAAATATATATACATAGTTAAATGTTGTTACCCACATACGAAAAACGAGCAGGCACCTGCAGCATATGCCACAACAGAAGAAAAAAAAAGAAAAGAGATGGACACTTTTACGGAGCGGAGAAGGGACGCCTCGCCGGGGTCCGGGACCGAGGCCCCTTCCCCGAGAGGGCCCCACCGGGAGCCGTAGCTGAGGCGATCCGCGAGAAGGGCCCGACGCACGTCCAGGGTCACTACCGCGCCCACCGCACCGACACCCCGCCTCGTCCGCTTTCGCCGCGGCCGGCGTCACGCGCAGCAGGTAAGCAGCTTACCTGCCCGCCACCCCCGTGGCCGGGGGCTCGTAACATGGGTCACTCCGCGCGCTCCGCCCGCGCAGCTTACCTGCTTGCCACCCCTGTTGCCGGGGGCGCGTAACAGGGGTCACTCCGCGCGCAGTGCGCTCACGAAAGGGGTGGGGCTCACCCTGGTTGATATAGAGAGCAGGACGGTGGCCATGGAATTTCATTTAAGGTTTGTGATAAACCATCAAACTCATTCGTTAAAAGGACTCTATAGTAATATAAAGCGAATTTTTCTGGACATTATCATGCAAGAAAAGTTTATTTTTGGGATCGCGATCACCGCGTAATGATTTTGCCTCCGTAAATAAAACTTCGGCATTTATCACATTTTTCACCCTTTTTTTTTTTTTTAATTAATATTAGATATATAACAACGGGCGGATGGCGGGCGGGTGCAGTTCTGATCAAACGTTACATCGGGTGGATGGCGGATGGTTGACGACTTTCTGACGCGGTTGCGGATGAAATAAATTGCCTATCCGCGCATCTCTAGTGTGTATATATATATATATATATATATATATATATGTGTATGTATATACAGTATATATACTGTATATATGTGTATATATATATGTGTATGTACACACACACATATATACAGTATATACATATATATACAGTATATACATATATATATGTGTGTGTGTGTATATATATATATATATATATATATATATATATATATATATATATATATATATATATGTATATATATATATATATATATATATATATATATATACATACATATATATATATATATATATATATATATATATATATATATATATATATATATATTCCTTGTGCATTTGATGTCACGTTATCGATGGAAAAATGCATTTTTTAGACAATACGATTTGCTTGAGTGGCTAGGAAACACCGAGAGTAACAAGCAGTAGAAAATGATCTAGAGAGGACAGATTTAAAAATAAAAAAAAGTATTATTATTAATTTAGTTTTAAACTTGGGACTTCCAGCGGTACGCTGGTGGGCCGGATCCGGCCCGTGGGCCATAGTTTGGGGACCCCTGCCTTACACTCTCAGAGCAAAACACCAGACCCGTTTACACAACTATAAGCACGATGTCAGCATCACACTTTTTGCAAACCACTGCACACAAGGAATTGCAAAACACTTATAGTATACATCAGACCGGTGGTCCCAGACTTGTGGCAATTGCAGCTCCCGAGACAATATTTTGTGCCCCCCCCACCACCTTAAAGGTGCAGTTTGCAACTTCCTCACAACATTTTTTTTAAAGCAAAATATATAACAAAAACATCACAGGCTAGCTTATGTTACCATTAGTGGTTTAACAGAACACATCTTTGTCTATATTTTTCCCATTTACAAAGTATATATACATTTCAATCAATCAAAGTTTATTTATATAGCCCTTAATCACAAGTGTCTCAAAGGGCTGCACAAGTCACAACGACATCCCACATCAGGGCAAGAAACAACTCAACCCAGTGGGATACAGTGAGAAACCTTGGAGGGGACCGCAGATGTGCGGCGACCGGTGTGAGTCACTAGAGAAAAGCGCTATATAAATATAATTCACTTCACTATTGTAGCCTGATGTAGTTTGCAGTCACATAGCGACACCTGTCCGTCAGCAATAACAGTCCCCGGTAACCCCGTCCAATTATAGGGTGACACCGTCGTTATTTTTTTATTTGCATTGCGCTATTTGCTTTGTATTTGTGTTTTCTCACACAATGAACTCTACTTATATTTCTATTTGATGTCATTTGGTTCTTTTTTGGTTTCTATGACTAAGTTTCAAACAACAACAACAACAACAGAAAGAAAGAAAAAATGGCTGAACACAACAGTGACACCAAATGGAATGATTTATAGTCCACAGTCCCAAACATGTTTTTTTCTTATTTTCTTGCTCCTTTTTTTCATGTGTTTATTTATTTTGTTCATCTTATTTTTGTGTTGGAAATGACAAATTAAGACATTTTTAAGCTTTTCTTGTGGAAGCCTCACCCAGACTCTGCCTCCAGCGGCGCCCAGGGAAATTGAGTTTAAGACCCCTGCATTAAACCAAGGTGCGTATCATGACGTCACTTCCTTGCAAATTCCAAAACACTGACTTTCAAATGATTATATAATAATAATAACAATGAATAATTTCTAAGTCTTTGTTAGCCGTTTGTGAGGTTTTGTGCTCGTGCGCTACGTTCGCTTGCATCCTGTGCATCTCCTGGGGGCTAAGCCCCCCCTGTCCTTAAAAGCTAGTGACGTCCCTGCTACTGAGTTTTCCTTCCATTTTAGGTGTTCCCACACCTTAGACAACTTTTGTCGCTTCTTAATTCCCTCGTTTTGCTATGGCTCTTGTCCACTGCTTTCTGCGGCGTCTGCCATTGCGAGTTATGTCGGCAAAAAAGTTTTCTAAACTCAAGCGTATTTAAAGAAGCGGTGTTGTGCAGTGCAGGGGGCACATGATCTGGCGTAAACACGCTGTGCAATACCTAAACAGTCCGTGTGAAACGTGGGCTTTGACTACTGTTTACTAAAGGAGGCAAAATGTCGTAAAAAAAATTAACGACGCCTCCTGCAGCGAAAATTCCTCGAATATATTTTGTAATCAAATTACTCGAGGAATCGTTTCAGCTCTACATACAGCTAGCCTAAATAGCATGTTAGCATTGCTTAGCTTGCAGTCATGCATTGATTGATTGATTGAAACTTGTATTAGTAGATTGCACAGTACAGTACATATTCCGTACAATTGACCACTAAATGGTAACACCCGAATAGGTTTTTCAACTTGTTTAAGTCGGGGTCCAGTTAAATTGATTCATGATACAGATATATACTATCATCACAATACAGTCATAACACAAGATAATCATCAGAGTATATACATTGAATTATTTACATTATTTACAATCCGGGGTGTGGGATATGGAGGGGGGGGGGGGTTAGGTTTGGTTGATATCAACACTTCAGTCATCAACAATTGCATCATCAGAGAAATGGACATTGGAACAGTGTAGGTCTGACTTGGTAGGATATGTACAGCAAGTAGTGGACATAGAAAGAGAGATCAGAAAGCATAAGAACAAGTATCAACATTTGATTATTTACATTTGATTATTTACAATCCGGGGAGGTAGGATGTGGAAGGGAGGGTGTTCATTTAGGGTTGAAGTTGCCTGGAGGTGTTCTTTTAGTGCGGTTTTGAAAGAGGATAAAGATGCCCTTTGTTTTACACCTGTTGGGAGTGCATTCCACATTGATGTGGCATAGAAAGAGAATGAGTTAAGACCTTTGTTGGATCGGAATCTGGGTTTAACGTGGTTAGTGGAGCTCCCCCTGGTGTTGTGGTTATGGCGGTCATTTACGTTAAGGAAGTAGTTTGACATGTACTTCGGTATCAGGGAGGTGTAGCGGATTTTATAGACTAGGCTCAGTGCAAGTTGTTTTACTCTGTCCTCCACCCTGAGCCACTTTGGAGAAGTGGGTAGGAGTGAGGTGGGATCTGGGGTGGAGGTCTAGAAGTAATCTGACGAGCTTGTTCTGGGATGTTTAGAGTCTAGATTTGAGGGTTTTGGAGGTGCTAGGGTACCAGGAGGTGCATGCGTAATCGAAAAAGGGTTGAACGAGAGTTCCCGCTAGAATTTTCAGGGTGCTTTTGTTGACCAGAGAGGAGATTCTATAGAGAAATCTCGTTCGTTGGTTGACCTTTTTGATTACCTTGGTTGCCATTTTATCACAGGAAAGATTAGCCTCTAGAATGGAACCTAGGTAGGTGACCTCATATTTCCTGGTGATAACAATGTCACCCACCTTTATAGTGAAGTCACTGACTTTCTTAAGGTTGATGTGGGACCCAAACAGGATGGATTTCGTTTTACCCAAGTGTATAGATAGCTTGTTGTCAGCGAGCCAGGTGCAAATTCTACAGAGTTCAGCATTGAGGATTTTCTCCACCTGGGATTTGTCCTTGCCGGATACCAGCAGGGCCGAGTCATCCGCAAACAAGAATAATTCACAGTCGCATGCTGATGACATGTCGTTTATGTACAAACCCCGTTTCCATATGAGTTGGGAAATTGTGTTAGATGTAAATATAAACGGAATAGAATTATTTGCAAATCATTTTCAACCCATATTCAGTTGAATGTGCTACAAAGACAACATATTTGATGTTCAAACTGATAAACATTTTTTTTTGTGCAAATAATCATTAAAGGGGAACATTATCACCAGACCTATGTAAGCGTCAATATATACCTTGATGTTGCAGAAAAAATACCATATATTTTTTTAACCGATTTCCGAACTCTAAATGGGTGAATTTTGGCGAATTAAACGCCTTTCTAATATTCGCTCACGTTGTGACGTCACATCGGGAAGCAATCCGCCATCAAACACCGAGTCAAATCAGCTCTGTTATTTTCCGTTTTTTCGACTGTTTTCCGTACCTTGGAGACATCATGCCTCGTCGGTGTGTTGTCGGAGGGTGTAACAACACCAACAGGGACGGATTCAAGTTGCACCAGTGGCCCAAAGATGCGAAAGTGGCAAGAAATTGGACGTTTGTTCCGCACACTTTACCAACGAAAGCTATGCTACGACAGAGATGGCAAGAATGTGTGGATATTCTGCGACACTCAAAGCAGATGCATTTCCAACGATAAAGTCAAAGAAATCTGCCGCCAGACCCCCATTGAATCTGCCGGAGTGTGTGAGCAATTCAGGGACAAAGGACCTCGGTAGCACGGCAAGCAATGGCGGCAGTTTGTTCCCGCAGACGAGATCTAAACCCCATGGATGTCTTGGCTCACACCGTCCCTTATGCCACCGAAGATGATCAAGAGAAGAATATCGACCCTAGCTTCCCTGGCCTGCTGACATGAGGGTATGTCTACAGAATATATTAATTAAAGAAAATTGGGCTGTCTGCACTCTCAAAGTGCATGTTGTTGCCAAATGTATTTCATATGCTGTAAACCTAGTCCATAGTTGTTAGTTTCCTTTAATGTCAAACAAACACATACCAATCGTTGGTTAGAAGGCGATCGCCAAATTTGTCCTCGCTTTCTCCCGTGTCGCTGGCTGTCGTGTCGTTTTCGTCGGTTTCGCTTGCATACGGTTCAAACCGATATGGCTCAATAGCTTCAGTTTCTTCTTCAATTTCGTTTTCGCTACCTGCCTCCACACTACAACCATCCGTTTCAATACATGCGTAATCTGTTGAATCGCTTAAGCCGCTGAAATCCGAGTCTGAATCCGAGCTAATGTCGCTATAGCTTGCTGTTCTTTCCGCCATGTTTGTTTGTGTTGGCTTCACTATGTGACGTCACAGGAAAATGGACGGGTGTTTATAACGATGGTTAAAATCAGGCACTTTGAAGCTTTTTTGACGGATATTGCGTGATTGATAAAATTTTGAAAAAAACTTCGAAAAATATAATAAGCCACTGGGAACTGATTTTTAATGGTTTTAACCATTCTGAAATTGTGATAATGTTCCCCTTTAACTTTAGAATTTGATGCCAGCAACACGTGACAAAGAAGTTGGGAAAGGTGGCAATAAATACTGATAAAGTTGAGGAATGCTCTTTAAACACTTATTTGGAACACCCCACAGGTGAACAGGCAAATTGGGAACAAGTGGGTGCCACGATTGGGTATAAAAGTAGATTCCATGAAATGCTCAGTCATTCACAAACAAGGATGGAGGGAGGGTCATCACTTTTATACAAATGCGTGAGCAAATTGTTGAACAGTTTAAGAAAAATCTTTCTCATCCAGCTATTGCAAGGAATTTAGGGATTTCACCATCTACGGTCCGTAATATCATCAAAGGGTTCAGAGCATTGGCGTTGTTAGGCCTATTTTAGGGGGGGGCTCAAGCCCCCTTAAAATATTCTTAAGCCCCCCTAAATAATTTGGTGTTAAAAAAAAAATAATTATTATTATTTTATTTTATTTTTTTTTTACAAATACATGCCGACATATTCATTATAAAGTGGCCCGAATATGAGTTTAAATAAATAATCATATAACCTGTCATTATTCACTCAGTTTCCCCTCACTTCATAGCATAAGGTAGAGAGCCCCTTTCATGCGTCGGTATCCAATCCATTCCACTTGTTCATATAGAAAAGCCCACATCACTCAAAATCCAGTCCGCATTTTCTCTGCGACCTTGCTTGCGGTCCTGCAGGTGTATGAAGCACATTAGCACACAACACTGCAGAACAAGAACGTGAACGGATGCAAAATGGACATAAGAAACTTTTTCAAGAAAGTAAGTATTCATCACTGCTTGTAGTAAAATGTATTAGCTCCACTTTACACCTGGTCTGTGTTTGACAAAAAGTTACATTCCCGCTCTAAAACAATGCTGCTACTTAGTTAGCTAGTTAGCCTGAAATGCATCATGAAGGTCCTGGTTATTTATAAAGTTAAATGTGCACTCTTTTTTACCATTTGCTATCTTTGGGGTTACTTCCTTCTGGAGCATCAGCTGTTATTCTCACTTTACACATGGAGGAGAACAGGAGCTGAGCTCATTCACCTATGACTATCATCAGTAGATAATAATAATAATCACTCCACAACCCCTATTGACCTGTAGGAGTCAGGGCAGAGGAGCACAGAAAGTGAGAGGAGGGAGGCCTCTACTGGAAAGGTGAGTAGGAGAATAATGATACATATAAATAAATATTAAAACTTCTTTTTTTTAAATGGCTTATCGATTAGCCATTTGTTTTATTTATTTCTGGGTGGATCATGTTGACTATTGGTCCTCCTAATTGTGAATCATTCTGGTGATGACACATACGGACATATATATATATATATATATATATATATATATATATATATATATATATATATATATATATATATATATATATATATATACAGTATATATATATACATATATCCATCCATCCATCCATTTTCTACCGCTTATTCATATATATATATATATATATATATATATATATATATATATATATATATATACTATATATATATTATTTATTTATGTAATATATTGTATTTGTAATCTACTTTACATTTGATTCCAAATCTCAAAGTGCTACAGAATTACAACCATTGACGTTGTTAGGCCTATTTTGGCATTGTATTAAATAAATAAAATAAAAATGGCTTATCGATAAGCCATTTGTTTTATTTGATATATATATATATAAACACAGACACCATCATTGTAGTCATTTTTCTCCTGCGTGGACTTCCGTCTTCCTTTACAATGAGTGAAGCTGCACGAAACCTTGTGTCTGCAATTGTAAATAATGTAGTTTTTAAGTTTTGTGTTTCTTGTAGAATCTATATAAAGTAATATACATTAGCCTATTGTTAAAATAATGAAAAAAAAACATCATTAAATATATTTGTTTTATTGTATTGTTACATTAATAGCTGTTGTATTATTATAGGATGGCTTGTTAAACATTTCATAGGATTTTCAGAGGGAGGAAAAAAACAAAACATTTAATACAAAATGTAAAATGAATAAATACATAAAAAGAAAAAGAAAAAAATGGTTAAAAGCCATCGCCCTGGGGAGCATTTATTTTCGTCCCGTGCATTTTTTTTACCGTCCCCGGGACGACGGGACTACGTTAATCTCAGGCCCTGGAAATTACATTTAATTGTTTGCATTATTTGTTTCAGCATTACACTTTGAAGATGGTCCCTCAGCTCTGTGACAGTTTTGGCTCTTTTTCAGATCAGCAGACGGACTCTAAGTCTTTCTTATTTACAGTATATATAAACGTTTCTCATTTCTATTCAAACTTCCATATATATTTAATTTCCTTAACAGTTTACCATAATATATATATATATATATATATATATATATATATATATATATATATATATATATATATATATGTATATATATATATATATATATATGTATATATATATATATATATATATATATATATATATATGTATATATATATATATATATATATATATATATATATATATATATATATATATATATATATATATATATATATATATATATTTATATATATTTTATATATATAAGCAAAATTATCCCGATCCAGATATTACTTTAATTCTAGTAATTAAGTAATATTTCCAGGGCTTGAATTTACAACCATTTTAGTCACATATGTGCCCAAAATGTAATCTGTGCAACTTCAAAATATTTGGGAACAAACAATTATTGTATTGTGAGCGAAAGTCGTGGCATTAGCCTCTATGTTGTGAAGGAATAACATAGAGGCTAATGCCATGACTTTCATTGTGTTTCAGTGTATCTTGAAGGATCATGCAAGTAATTGTTTCTTGTTGATGCTGTAAACAAAATGTCACTGTGCAAACCCATGTTTGTTGTTGTACTGAACACAGATTGAAAATAAACCGACTGAAGTAATAATAATAACAATGAATAATTTCTAGGTCTCTGTTAGCCGTTTGTGAAGTTTTGTGCTCGTGCGCTACGTTCGCTCGCATCCTGTGCATCTCCTGGGGGCTAAGCCCCCCCTGTCCTTAAAAGCTAGTGATGTCCCTGTATGTTGGTAGCATTTTGTTCCACCTTAAGTCTCCAATTAGCTTTTTATATGAGCCGGAAAGAAAGATATACCAGTACCAGGATGGCCCGGTGGTTAAGACTCTTGTTTAGGATTAGGATTAAACAGTCCTGGGTTCAATACCAGACGGTTTGACAGTATTTTATTCCACTATTTTATAGTGTAGTTTACCCAGCAACAAGTCCCTGATTACCTTTCTATATGAGCTAGAAAAAAATGTTCACAAGATGCAGGATGGCCCAGTGGTTAAGATTCTTGACATGCAATAAACAGTCCTGAGTTCAATACCTGTCTGTTTGACAGTATTTTGGTCCATCTCTTGTGTATTTTACCCAGCAAAGAGTCCCTGTATAGATTTCTATACAAGCCGGATACAGGATTTTCAAAAGATCCAGCATAGCACAGTGGGTAAGACTGTTGACTTGGAATGAAGGGTGCTGGGTTCAATCCCAGGTAAATTGCTAGTATTTTGTTCCACCTTTAGTCTCTGATTAGCTTTTTATATGAGCCGGAAAACACCACTTACCAGTGCCAGGATGGCCCAGTGGTTAAGATTCTTGACATGAAATAAACAGTCCTGAGTTCGATTCCTGTCTGGTTGACAGTATTTTGGTCCACCTCTTGTATATTTTACCCAGCAAAGATTCCCTGGTTAGCTTTCTATACAAGCCGGATAGAGGACTTTTACAAGGCCCAGAATAGCACAGTGGGTAAGACTGTTGACTTGGAATGAATGGTGCTGGGTTCAATCCCAGGTAAGTTGCTAGTATTTTGTTCCACCTTAGGTCTCTGTTTAGCTTTTTATGTGAGCCGGAAAGAATGGCTTACCAGTGCCAGGATGGCCCAGTGGTAAAGACTCTTGATTAGGATTAAACAGTCCTGGGTTCAATACCAGACGGTTTGACAGAATTTTATTCCACTATTTTATAGTGTAGTTTGCCCAGCAACGAGTCCCTGATTACCTTTCTATATGAGCCAGAAAAACATCTTACAAGACCCAGGATGGCCCAGTGGTTAAGATTCTAGACATGCAATAAACAGTCTTGAGTTAGATACCTGTCTGGTTGACAGTATTTTGGTCCACCTCTTGTGTATTTTACCCAGCAAAGATTCCCTGGTTAGCTTTCTATACAAGCCGGATAGAGGACTTTTACAAGGCCCAGAATAGCACAGTGGGTAAGACTGTTGACTTGGAATGAATGGTGCTGGGTTCAATCCCAGGTAAGTTGCTAGTATTTTGTTCCACCTTAGGTCTCTGATTAGCTTTTTATGAGCCACAAAGAAAGGCTTACCAGTGCCAGGATGGCCCAGTGGTAAAGACTCTTGAATGGGATTAAACAGTCCTGGGTTCAATACCAGTCGGGTTGGCAGTATTTTATTCCACTGGTTTATAGTGAAGTTTACCCAGCAACGAGTCCCTGATTACCTTTCTTAATGAGCCAGAAAAACGTCCTCACAAGACCCAGGATGGCCCAGTGGTTAAGATTCTTTACATGCAATAAACAGTCCTGAGTTAAATACCTGTCTGGTTGACAATATTTTGGTCCACCTCTTGTGTATTTTGCCCAGCAAAGAGTCCCTGATTAGCTTTTTATACAAGCCGGATAGAGGACTTTTACAAGGCCCAAAATAGCACAGTGGGTAAGACTGTTGACTTGGAATGAATGGTGCTGGGTTCAATCCCAGGTAAGTTGCTAGTATTTTGTTCCACCTTAGGTCTCTGTTTAGCTTTTTATATGAGCCGGAAAGAATGGCTTACCAGTGCCAGGATGGCCCAGTGGTAAAGACTCTTGATTAGGATTAAACAGTCCTGGGTTCAATACCAGACGGTTTGACAGCATTTTATTCCACTATTTTATAGTGTAGTTTGCCCAGCAACGAGTCCCTGATTACCTTTCTATATGAGCCAGAAAAACATCTTACAAGACCCAGGATGGCCCAGTGGTTAAGATTCTAGACATGCAATAAACAGTCTTGAGTTAGATACCTGTCTGGTTGACTATATTTTGGTCCACCTCTTGTGTATTTTACCCAGCAAAGATTCCCTGGTTAGCTTTCTATACAAGCCGGATAGAAGACTTTTATAAGGCCCAGAATAGCACAGTGGGTAAGACTGTTGACTTGGAATGAATGGTGCTGGGTTCAATCCCAGGTAAGTTGCTAGTATTTTGTTCCACCTTAGGTCTCTGATTAGCTTTTTATGAGCCAGAAAGAAAGGCTTACCAGTGCCAGGATGGCCCAGTGGTAAAGACTCTTGAATGGGATTAAACAGTCCTGGGTTCAATACCAGTCGGGTTGGCAGTATTTTATTCCACTGGTTTATAGTGAAGTTTACCCAGCAACGAGTCTCTGATTACCTTTCTTAATGAGCCAGAAAAACATCTTACAAGACCCAGGATGGTCCAGTGGTTAAGATTCTAGACATGCAATAAACAGTCCTGAGTTCGATACCTGTGTGGTTGACAGTATTTTGGTCCATCTCTTGTGTATTTTACCAGCAAAGAGTCCCTGATTAGATTTCTATACAAACCGGATACAGTACTTCAAAAGATCCAGGACAGCACAGTGGGTAAGACTGTTGAATTGGAATGAAGGGTGCTGGGTTCAATCCCAGGTAAGTTGCTAGTATTTTGTTCCACCTTAAGTCTTTGATTAACTTTTTATATGAGCCGGAAAAAGGAGCTTACCAGTGCCAGGATGACCCACTGGTTAAGACTCTTGATTAGGATTAAACAGTCCTGGGTTCAATATCAGTCGGGTTGACAGTGTTTTATTCCACTGGTTTATAGTGTAGTTTACCCAGCAACGAGTCTCTGATTACCTTTCTTAATGAGCCAGAAAAACTTCCTCACAAGACCCAGGATGGCCCAGTGGTTAAGATTCTTGACATGCGATAAACAGTCCTGAGTTCAATACCTGTCTGGTTGACAATATTTTGGTCCACCTCTTGTGTATTTTACCCAGCAAAGAGTCCCTGATTAGCTTTCTATACAAGCCGGATAGAGGTTTTTTACAAGCCCCAGAATAGCACAGTGGGTAAGACTGTTGACTTGGAATGAATGGTGCTGGGTTCAATCCCAGGTAAGTTGCTAGTATTTTGTTCCACCTTAGGTCTCTGTTTAGCTTTTTTTATGAGCCGGAAAGAATGGCTTACCAGTGCCAGGATGGCCCAGTGGTAAAGACTCTTGATTAGGATTAAACAGTCCTGGGTTCAATACCAGATGGTTTGACAGCATTTTATTCCACTATTTTATAGTGTAGTTTACCCAGCAACGAGTCCCTGATTACCTTTCTATATGAGCCAGAAAAACATCTTACAAGACCCAGGATGGCCCAGTGGTTAAGATTCTAGACATGCAATAAACAGTCTTGAGTTCGATACCTGTCTGGTTGACAGTATTTTGGTCCACCTCTTGTGTATTTTACCCAGCAAAGAGTCCCTGATTAGATTTCTATACAAACCGGATACAGGATTTCAAAAGATCCAGGATAGCACAGTGGGTAAGACTGTTGAATTGGAATGAAGGGTGCTGGGTTCAATCCCAGGTAAGTTGATAGCATTTTGTTCCACCTTTAGTCTCTGATTAGCTTTTTATATGAGCCGTAAAAAGAAAATTACCAGTGCCAGGATGGCCCAGTGTTTAAGACTCTTGATTAGGATTAAACAGTCCTGGGTTCAATACCAGACGTTTTGACAGCATTTTATTCCACTATTTTATAGTGTAGTTTACCCAGCAACGAGTCCCTGATTACCTTTCTATATGAGCCAGAAAAACATCTTACAAGACCCAGGATGGCCCAGTGGTTAAGATTCTAGACATGCAATAAACAGTCCTGAGTTCGATACCTGTGTGGTTGACAGTATTTTGGTCCACCTCTTGTGTATTTTACCCAGCAAAGAGTCCCTGATTAGCTTTCTATACAAGCCGGATAGAGGTTTTTTACAAGGCCCAGAATAGCACAGTGGGTAAGACTGTTGAATTGGAATGAAGGGTGCTGGGTTCAATCCCAGGTAAGTTGCTAGTATTTTGTTCCACCTTTGGTCTCTGTTTAGCTTTTTATATGAGCCGGAAAGAATGGCTTACCAGTGCCAGGATGGCCCAGTGGTTAAGACTCTTGAATGGGATTAAACAGTCCTGGTTTCAATACCAGTTGGGTTGGCAGTATTTTATTCCACTGGTTTATAGTGAAGTTTACCCAGCAACGAGTCCCTGATTACCTTTCTATATGAGCCAGAAAAACATCTTACAAGACCCAGGATGGCCCAGTTGTTAAGATTCTAGACATACAATAAACAGTCCTGAGTTCGATACCTGTCTGGTTGACAGTATTTTGGTCCACCTCTTGTGTATTTTACCCAGCAAAGAGTCCCTGATTAGATTTCTATACAAGCCGGAAGCAGGATTTCAAAATATCCAGGATAGCACAGTGGGTAAGACTGTTGAATTGGAATGAAGGGTGCTGGGTTCAATCCCAGGTAAGTTGCTAGTATTTTGTTCCACCTTAAGTCTTTGATTAGCTTTTTATATGAACCGGAAAAAGTAGTTTACCAGTGCCAGGATGGCCCAGTGGTTAAGACTTTTGATTAGGATTAAACAGTCCTGGGTTCAATATCAGTCGGGTTGACAGTATTTTATTCCACTGGTTTATAGTATAGTTTACCCAGCAACGAGTCTCTGATTACCTTTCTTAGTGAGCCAGAAAAACATCCTCACAAGACCCAGGATGGCCCAGTGGTTAAGATTCTTGACATGCAATAAACAGTCCAGAGTTCAATACCTGTCTGGTTGACAGTATTTTGGTCCACCTCTTGTGTATTTTACCCAGCAAAGAGTCCCTCATTAGCTTTCTATACAAGCCGGATAGAGGTTTTTTACAAGGCCCAGAATAGCACAGTGGATAAGACTGTTGACTTGGAATGAATGGTGCTGGGTTCAATCCCAGGTAAGTTGCTAGTATTTTGTTCCACCTTAGGTCTCTGTTTAGCTTTTATATGAGCCGGAAAGAACGGCTAACCAGTGCCAGGATGGCCCAGTGGTTAAGACTCTTGAATGGGATTAAACAGTCCTGGGTTCAATACCAGTCGGGTTGGCAGTATTTTATTCCACTGGTTTATAGTGAAGTTTACCCAGCAACTAGTCTCTGATTAGCTTTCTATACAAGCCGGATACAAGAGTTCTCAAGACCCGAGATAGCACAGTGGGTAAGGCTGTTGACATGGAATAAAGGGTGCTGGGTTCAAATCCAGTAAAATGGCTTGTATCTTCTGAAGCTTTGATTGGAAGTGTTGAATGATATATTTCACCTCCATGTGTAATGGAAACATAATAATTAACTTATTTAATTTTTTTTTTAACTGTTCCAATTATCTTTTTTTTAAATTGTACCCAGGAGAGTTCATTGGTCAACGCTATCTATTATTAAGTTTTACTCCTATTCCCCCCACCTCAGGAATTACACTCACACGCTCACACTCATACACGCACACACACACACTCTCTCTCTCTCTCTCACACACACACACACAGGTAACCCCTGAGGTGTATTCATTGACTATTTGACAATTATTATTATCTTTAGCATTGACTTTATTTTTTAACTTTATTTTATTCAAGCAACGAGCACATAACGTTACTCAATTTATGTCGTTTTGATGACATTCAGCCAAATTAATGTTTACTTGTCTGGGGTTTGAACCAAGTACCCCTGTATTGGGAGCCCACAGTGTTGACCATTGAGCTATTCTGGGTCCCATCATATCCTGATTTTCGCTCATATACAAATGCAATCAGTGGACTATGATAGAAATGAAACAAAAACATACATTTTCCTAGTCATGGATTTGAACCTCATACGACTGACTGAGAGGTAGCAGTCTTAGCCACCATGCCATGCAGGGTCTTGGTATAACTTCATTTTTGTTCATATACAAATGCAATCAGTGAACTATTCTAGAGGTAAAACAAAACAACTAAACTTTCAAAGTAAGAGATTTGAAGCCACCACTACTAACTGAGATGCAGCAGTCTTAACCACTATGCTATCATGGGTCTTGCTGAGTTGGGATTCTGGGGAGCCCACAGTGTTGACTATTAAACTATCCAGAATCTTGTTGATTCATGATTTTTGTTTATTTACAAATGCAATAAGTGATATATGATAGAGGTAAAACAAATTCCTCAACTTTAAAAGTCAAGGATTTGAACTCAGTACAACGGACTCAGAAGCAGCAGTCTTAACCACTGTTCTATCCTGGGTTTTCTTCACTGATGTAATGGTGAACTAGTAAACTAGTAACCTACGATTGAGGTGATACAAAAACATAGAACCAGCTATTTTTCACTGTGAGAAGAGGTGACATCCCTGCAGCAAACATCTGCTGAGCGCGTCATTCTCGATGTAGGTGGTGCCAGGATGGCCCAGTGGTTAAGACTGTTGATTAGAATTAAACAGTCCTGGGTTCTATACCAGACGTTTTGACAGTATTTTATTCCACTATTTTATAGTGTAGTTTGCCCAGCAACAAGTCCCTGATTACCTTTCTATATGAGGCAGAAAAACATCTAAACAAGACCCAGGATGGCCCAGTTGTTAAGATTCTTGACATGCAATAAACAGTTGTGAGTTCGATACCTGTCTGGTTGACAGTATATTGGTCCACCTCTTGTGTATTTTACCCAGCAAAGAGTCCCTGATTAGATTTCTATACAAGCCGCATACAGTATTTCAAAAGATCCAAGATAGCACAGTGGGTAAGACTGTTGACTTGGAATGAAGGGTGCTGGGTTCAATCCCAGGTAAGTTGCTAGTATTTTGTTCCACCTTAGGTCTCTGATTAGCTTTTTTATGAGCCAGAAAGAAAGGCTTACCAGTGCCAGGATGGCCCAGTGGTAAAGACTCTTGAATAGGATTAAACAGTCCTGGTTTCAATACCAGACGGTTTGACAGCATTTTATTCCACTATTTTATAGTGTAGTTTACCCAGCAACGAGTCCCTGATTACCTTTCTATATGAGCCAGAAAAACATCTTACAAGACCCAGGATGGCCCAGTGGTTAAGATTCTAGACATGCAATAAACAGTCCTGAGTTCGATACCTGTCTGGTTGACAGTATTTTGGTCCACCTCTTGTGTATTTTACCCAGCAAAGAGTCCCTGATTAGATTTCTATACAAACCGGATAGAGGTTTATCACAAGGCCCAGAATAGCACAGTGGGTAAGACTGTTGACTTGGAATGAATAGTGCTGGGTTCAATCCCAGGTAAGTTGCTAGTATTTTGTTCCACCTTAGGTCTCTGTTTAGCTTTTTATATGAGCCGGAAAGAATGGCTTGCCAGTGCCAGGATGGCCTAGTGGTTAAGACTCTTGAATGGGATTAAACAGTCCTGGGTTCAATACCAGTCGGGTTGGCAGTATTTTATTCCACTGGTTTATAGTGAAGTTTACCCAGCAACAAGTCTCTGATTAGCTTTCTATACAAGCCGGATACAAGAGTTCTCAAGACCCGGGATATCCCAGTGGGTAAGGCTGTTGACTTGGAATAAAGGGTGCTGGGTTCAAATCCAGTAAATTGACTTGTATCTTCTGAAGCTTTGATTGGAAGTGTTGAATGATATATTTCACCTCCATGTGTAATGAAAACATAATAATTAACTTATTTAATTTTTTAACTGTTCCAATTAACTTTTTTTTTAATTGTACCCAGGAGAGCTCATTGGTCAACGCTCTCTATTATTAAGTTTTACTCCTATTCCCCCCACCTCAGGAATTACACTCACACGCACTCATACACACACACACTCTCTCACACAGGTAACCCCTGAGGTGTATTCATTGACTATTTGACAATTATTATTATCTTTAGCATTGACTTTATTTTTTAACTTTATTTTATTCAAGCAACGAGCACATAACATTACTCAATTTATGTCGTTTTGACGACATTCAGCCAAATTAATGATTGTCTGGGGTTTGAACCAAGTACCCCTGTATTGGGAGCCCACAGTGTTGACCATTGAGCTATTCTGGGTCCCATCATAACCTGATTTTCGCTCATATACAAATGCAATCAGTGGACTATGATAGAAATGAAACAAAAACATACATTTTCCTAGTCATGGATTTGAACCTCATATGACTGACTGAGAGGTAGCAGTCTTAATCACCATGCTATGCAGAGTCTTGGTATAACTTCATTTTTGTTCATATCCAAATGCAATCAGTGAACTATTCTAGAGGTAAAACAAAACAACTAAACTTTCAAAGTAAGAGATTTGAAGCCACCACTACTAACTGAGATGCAGCAGTCTTAACCACTATGCTATCATGGGTCTTGCTGAGTTGGGATTCTGGGGAGCCCACAGTGTTGACTATTAAACTATCCAGAATCTTGTTGATTCATGATTTTTGTTTATTTACAAATGCAATCAGTGATATATGATAGAGGTAAAACAAATTCCTCAACTTTAAAAGTCAAGGATTTGAACTCAGTACTACAGACTCAGAGGTAGCTGTCTTAAACACTGTTCTATCCTGGGTTTTCTTAACTGAAGAAATGGTGAACTAGTAAACTAGTAACCTACGATTGAGGCGATACAAAAACATAGAACCAACTATTTTTTGCTGTGAGAAGAGGTGACATCCCTGCAGCAAACATCTGCTGAGTGCATCATTCTCGAAGCGGGTGGTGCTTCACTTCAGTGTTCAGGTTTGCAGTTAAGTTGCAGTGATAACAGAACATTTATAGTAGATTGTTACTGTGACTGATTTAGTAAGTAAGATGACATAAATGTTCCTGCTCTAAATACACCATCATTGTAGTCATTTTTCTCCTGCGTGGACTTTCGTCTTCCTTTACAATGAGTGAAGCTGCACGAAACCTTGTGTCTGCAATTGTAAATAATGTAGTTTTTAAGTTTTGTGTTTCTTGTAGAATCTATATAAAGTTATATACATTAGCCTATTGTTAAAATAATGAAAAAAGCTTCATTAATTATATTTGTTGTATTGTATTATTACATTAATAGCTGTTGTATTATTATAGGATGGCTTGTTAAACATCTCATAGGATTTTCAGAGGGAGGAAAAACCAAGACATTTAATATAAAATGTAAAATACATAAATACATAAAAAGAAAAAGAATAAAAATGGTTAAAAGCCATCGTCCCGGGGAGCATTTCATTTCGTCCCGTGCATTTTTTTTTACCGACGACGGTACGACGGGACTACATTAATCTCAAGCCCTGGAAGTTACATTTTGTTGTTTGCATTATTTGTTTCAGCATTGCACTTTGAAGATGGTCCCTCAGCTCTTTGACAGCTTTGGCTCTTTTTCAGATCAGCGGACGGACTCTAAGTCTTTCTTATTTACAGTATATATATAAACGTTTCTCATTTCTATTCAAACTTCCATATATATTTAATTTCCTTAACGGCTTACCATAAATATATATATATATATATATATATATATATATATATATATATATATATATATATATATATATATATATATATATATATATATATATATATATATATATATATATATATATATTATATAAGCCAAATCATCCCGATCCATATATTACTTTAATTCAAGTAATTAAGTAATATTTCAGGGCTTGAATTTACAACCAGTTTAGTCACATATGTGCCCAAAATGTAATCTGTGCAACTTCAAAATATTTGGGAACAAACAATTATTGTATTGTGAGCGAAAGTCATGGCATTAGCCTCTATGTTGTGAAGTAATAACATAGAGGCTAATGCCATGACTTTCATTGTGTTTCAGTGTATCTTGAAGGATCATGCAAGTAATTGTTTCTTGTTGATGCTGTAAACAAAATGTCACTGTGCAAACCCATGTTTGTTGTTGTACTGAACACAGATTGAAAGTAAACCGACTGAAATAATAATAATAACAATGAATAATTTATAAGTCTTTGTTAGCCGTTTGTGAAGTTTTGTGCTCGTGCGCTATGTTCGCTTGCATCCTGTGCATCTCCTGGGGGCTAAGCCCTCCCTGTCCTTAAACGCTAGTGACGCCCCTGGTGACAATCATTGGTACTTTAACTTAACTTTGCAAAGTTAAGCACAACTTAATTTAATAAAAATTATATTTTGTTACTGCATGGAAACGTTTCATATGACTAAATTCGGTGTGCCTAACCTAAAACACTTTTAGCAATTGGAATGTACATGAAGTACACAAACCAGCAAAAGTGCAAATACTGAAAATGTATCACATACAACATAAGACCAATGCAGCAGAATGATGAAAACATAATTAATTTCTCTAAATCAGTCAAAATTTCAACAAAATAAGTTCATGCTACAAAAGTGGTGAACACATGGTCATAACTACCATTGAGGACACCAAGGTCATGGCCATGTTATTTTTTTAAGAGACAAAAAAAAAGATGATTTGGCCGGCGAGATGACAGCTCACGCTTGATTTCAAAAAGCAACCTCAATTTAAATTTTTAAAGCCTTGTTGACTGATAAGTGACGTTTCCAATCCAATCCACTTTATTTATATAGCACATTTAAACAACAAAAATGTTTCCGAAGTGCTGCACAACAATATTAAAAACAATATTCAAATATTATCCTTAGCTCCAGCAATGACTGAAAAAACAAACAATAAATCAATATAAAAATAAATATGATTAAAAACGATTTTAAAGGGTAAAACCAATTAAAACAGTAAATAGAAATCAAAATGTATTTTAAAAAAAACAAACCTTTTTGTCACCCTCTTGTGGACAATGTTGGAACCACAGGTCAGTACACATGACTTACGCAATTTTGACGTGACTATTTGAATGACCCAATCCAAATTTAATTTCTTAGTCATGGTGCAGAAAAAAAAAATTAACCAGCACAAACTGTCAACACACATGGCCACACATATAACACGACCTGCTTACTGAACTTTGTGGATATCATACAAAATATATCCCGTCACCATAAAAAAAATAAAAAAAAATCGTAATTTAAATCCATTGCAAGGCATGATGGGAAAGATGCAAAAAAACTCTTTCTACACTTATCTGTGTTTGAGTTGAATTGATTACAAAGCTTTAAAAAGGTCCTCACGGAAGTAAACAAAGTAGGAATTGAAATTTCACATACTCTTGATATTCAATTATAATAAATTATAATATGTGAACACGCACGCACACACACACACACACACACACACACATATATGTGTATACGTTGGGTCAGGAAAAAACACAGAGGCTATTTAATCCCTACAAGCCTGTTTCGCAAGAAGTTTCTCTGCTCTTCAGGGAATAAATATATATATATATATATATATATATATATATATATATATGTATATATATATATATATATATATATATATATATATATATATATATATATATATATATATATATATATATATATATATATATATATATATATATATATATATATATATATATATATATATATATGTAACTGCTGTGTACCCGTCCCGCCAAGAACCCACACACAGGCTGGATTGGATGATGTGGTTCTTTACTGGTAGCTGCAGTAAGTGATCGGAACGCACATACACACAATATGTGGTTCGCACCTTCGCTGGTTTCGATGTCATTAGCAGAGGACAGGAAGTCTGCCCAATTACATAACATTTTCATATTCTTACAATTACATGAGATGCAATTACAGATGTAACTTAATACAATGTTTTTTAACAGTATACTTTTTAACGTGTGATCGTATAGTGGTTTTAACTTGCTTTTATCTTTCAATACAACATATTCTTTACCTGGTTTTTAACCAACATCATCCTTTTTTATATATTTATGAAATAGAAAATAGAAAAATACAAAATACAATACAAGACATGACACAAATGATTAAATGGACTTTTAGCACCCTCTGGTGGTGACTATCGAATATGACAGACCACGTTGTCCATCCATCCATCCATCTTCTTCCGCTTATCCGAGGTCGGGTCGCGGGGGAAGCAGCCTAAGCAGGGAAGCCCAGACTTCCCTCTCCCCAGCCACTTCGTCCAGCTCCTCCCGGGGGATCCCGAGGCGTTCCCAGGCCAGCCGGGAGACATAGTCTTCCCAACGTGTCCTGGGTCTTCCTCGTGGCCTCCTACCGGTCGGACATGCCCTAAACACCTCCCTAGGGAGGCGCTCGGGTGGCATCCTGACCAGATGCCCGAACCACCTCATCTGGCTCCTCTCGATGCGGAGGAGCAGCGGCTTTACTTTGAGCTCCCCCCGGATGACAGAGCTTCTCACCCTATCTCTAAGGGAGAGCCCCGCCACCCGGCGGAGGAAACTCATTTCGGCCGCTTGTACCCGTGATCTTGTCCTTTCGGTCATAACCCAAAGCTCATGACCATAGGTGAGGATGGGAACGTAGATCGACCGGTAAATTGAGAGCTTTGCCTTCCGGCTCAGCTCCTTCTTCACCACAACGGATCGATACAGCGTCCGCATTACTGAAGACGCCGCACCGATCCGCCTGTCGATCTCACGATCCACTCTTCCCCCACTCGTGAACAAGACTCCGAGGTACTTGAACTCCTCCACTTGGGGCAAGATCTCCTCCCCAACCCGGAGATGGCACTCCACCCTTTTCCGGGCGAGACCACGTTGTTCACATGTTAAAATGGCGAACAATACACATTTAAATATGAACGTCTTGACACGTAAAACGCACATTGTGCAACAATTATTACCTGCAATGAGTGATCAGAACGCACATACACACAATATGTGGTTAGCACCTCTGCTGGTTTCGATGTCTACAGGGGGAAATAATATCGACTTCAGTGCAAAATAGTAGTACATCTGACGTGAGCAACAATAGGTTCAAAACGAAAATTCCACAACATAGCATTTCAGCTGCGATTAAATAACTGTGTATCTTACAATAAATCTCACGTTAGCTTTAGTGTAATATATAATATTTTGCAGAGCAATATCAGTACATGGCTTACCATTAGCAGAGGACAGGAAGTCTACTAATAGCTTCCGGTTTGCGGTCATATTTACAGACTTTCAGGTACCAACGGGTGGCGCAATTGGACCTCTCATTGCATAACAAACAATATACACATTTTACAAGGAATTTCACTCAAATAATCAAAGTATTTATTTTACTCGTTACATACATATATATATATATATATATATATATATATATATATATATATATATATATATATATATATATATATATATATACATATATATATATATATATATATATATATATATATATATATATATATATATATATATATATATATGTCTTAATAAGGTTATCCAAAAAATAGTGCTCGATACCGTAGTAGAGCGCAATATATGTATGTGTGGGAAAAAAATCACAAGACTACTTCATCTCTACAGGCCTGTTTCATGAGGGGTTCCCTCAATCATCAGGAGATTTTTTTTTTTTTTTTTTTTTTTTTTTTTTTAAATCTCCTGATGATTGAGGGAACCCCTCATGAAACAGGCCTGTAGAGATGAAGTAGTCTTGTGATTTTTTCCCCACACATACATATATATATATTTATATATATATATATATATATATATATATATATATATATATTAGGGGTGTGGGAAAAAATTGATTCGTTGTGCGATTCAGAATCGATTCTCATTTTTTTTAAATCGATTTATTTATTTTTATTTATTTATTTTTTCCTTTTTTTTTTTCTTTTTTTAATAAATCAATCCAACAAAAAAATACACAGCAATACCATAACAATGCAATCCAATTCCAAAACCAACCCGACCCAGCAACACTCAGAACTGCAATAAACAGAGCAATTGAGAGGAGACACAAACACGACACAGAACAAACCAAAAGTAGTGAAACAAAAATTTCAACATAGCAGTGATTAAAAATCCCTCATTGACATTATCATTAGACATTTATTAAAAAATAAAAAAAGAACAATAGTGTCACAGTGGCTTACACTTGCATCGCATCTCATACGCTTGACAACACACAGTGTCCAATATTTTCACAAAGATAAAATAAGTCATATTTTTGGTTCATTTAATAGTTAAAACAAATTTACATTATTGCAATCAGTTGATAAAACATTGTCCTTTACAATTATAAAAGCTTTTTACAAAAATCTACTACTCTGCTTGCATGTCAGCAGACTGGGGTAGATCCTGCTGAAATCCTATGTATTGAATGAATAGAGGATCGTTTTGAATCAGGAAAATATCGTTTTTGAATCAAGAATCGTGTTGAATTGAAAAAATATCGATTTTGAATCGAATCGTGGGACACCCAAAGATTCACAGCCCTAATATATATATATATATTGTATTCATATATACAATATATATACTATACATACTGTATATGTATATATACAGTACATATACACAGATTCAAATTTATACTGTATATCTAAGGGCTGTCAAGTGATTACCATTTTTAAGTCAGAGTAATCACACTCTAGATCTGTAATTAACCATGAGTAATCACAAATTATTTTTCTAGCATGTTTTTTGTTTATTGTTTTTATATACCGTATTTTCCGCACTATAAGGCGCACCGGATTATTAGCCGCACCTTCAATGAATGGCATATTTCATAACTTTGTCCACCAATAAGCCGCCCCGGACTATAAGCCGCGCCTACGCTGCGCTAAAGGGAATGTCAAAAAAACAGTCAGATAGGTCAGTCAAACTTTAATAATATATTAAAAACCAGCGTTCTAACAACTCTGTTCACTCCCAAAATGTACGCAAATGTGCAATCACAAACATAGTAAAATTCAAAATAGTGCAGAGCAATAGCAACATAATGTTGCTCGAACGTTAATGTCACAACACACAAAATAAACATAGCGCTCACTTTCTGAAGTTATTCTTCATTCGTAAATCCTTCGTCTTCGGTGTCCGAAGTGAAAAGTTGGGCAAATTTACGATCCACTGGCAGATGTTGGCGTCGTCTGGCGCTGCCTCCTCGTCTTAGTGAAGGTGTGTTCGCCTTCTGTCATCCATTGTTCCCACGCAGTTAGCAGTCTAGCTTCGAATGCCCTGTTGACACCAATATCTAGCGGCTGGAGGTCTTTTGTCAATCCACCCGGAATGACGGCGAGTATTGAATTAAGCGCGTAAGCGTGTCTCTCAATGTGCTGTTATGAGCTAGCAAATATAACAACTACACTACCCAGCATGCAACGATAGTTACGAGCATGCGCGGTAGCCCTGAGAAGCGTTGTATGCTGGCAGTTAGAATGTGGTTATGAGCACGCTGTGAGTAAACGTTGAGAACTCAGTTAACACGCCTCGTCTGCATTATTTATAATTAGACAGACAACACACTTAATAGGAGCCATTTTGGGGTCTTTACATAAACACACAAATGGAAATGAAACGTCACATATCCCAGCATGCACCGCGCGCTTCTTCTACGGGGAAAAAAGATGGCGGCTGTTTACCGTAGTTGCGAGACCTAAACTTTATGAAAATGAATCTTAATATTTATCCATATATAAAGCGCACCGGGTTATAAGGCGCACTGTCAGCTTTTGAGAAAATTTGTGGTTTTTAGGTGCGCCTTATAGTGCGGAAAATACGGTATATATATATATATATATTTCATTTATTTAAGTATCTTTATTTTATATTATTTAAAAAAAAAAGTTTTATATTTATCTATTTTTTTGTTTTTTTAAGTGGCATCATTCAGAGCCTGCAGGTTTCAGAAAGGCCTTATCTCATTAATTTTTTACTACGACTTTGAGGTAAAATCTCAGCACAGTCCTGTTACCTAAATATTTTCAATGTCATTTGTTTGTCTTCCAAATAAACGAATGTGGTAAATAACTGTAAAGCGTCAACATGCTATCAGCATCCATCCATCCATTTTCTACCGCTTATTCCCTTTGGGGTCGCGGGGGGGCGCTGGAGCCTATCTCAGCTACAATCGGGCGGAAGGCGGGGTACTATCAGCATGTATATATATATATATATATATATATATATATATATACATATATTGCGCTCTACTACGGTATCGAGCACTATTTTTTGGATAACCTTATTAAGACATATATATATATATATATATATATATATATATCATCCGGACACGGAACATTTTCCTTACATTCATGTTGCACTAAAACAATTGTCGTTGTGTTGCTGCAGCTTCAATTATTGTTCACTACAATTGTTGTATTGATTGATCATGGTTCATCACTAACGGAGGTTAGGAGCAATTTATCGATAGTTGCAGTGTCGCAATTATGGGATATTTTTTAAATTTGTGAGCCATGTATTAAGTATCACAATGGAAGGAAAGGAACCTTTGTCCATGGGGCGGAATAGAGGTGTTACAAGATCCAGGATAGCTCAGTCGTTAACACAACTCGCTCTCAGTTATTGGCTCTGGTTTTGAATCCCAGTTCGGTCGAATGGTATTCAGTTTTGCTTCACCTCCATTGTAGTTTAACTGAGACAGGGTTCCCTAATTATATTTGCAATTGATGCCCGGAATCTTTTCTGAAGAAGACCCAGGATGGCTGAGTGGTTAAAACCGTTGCCTCCTCAACAAGTGCTACTGGGTTCAAATCCCAGTAGGACTGGTAGGTAACTTACAAAAATCTAGTTGGAAGAGTTAGTGTTTTATGGCATCTCTTTGATAGTTTACTGAGACAGGGTTACAATTTAATATGGCAATAGGGCCCGAAATCTGGCATTAAAAACCACAAGGATAGCTGAGTGGTTAACACTGGTAACTGTGAGCCAAGGGGTACTGGGTACGAACCCCGTTCTGGTTACAATGCTCCAGTCAAAAGAGTGAGTGTTTTGTTTCACCTCCATTATAGTTTACTGAGACAGGTTCTCATTTAAATATGTCATTGGGGCCCTGAAATCTGCTCTTCAACTGACCAAGGATAGCTGAGTGGTTAAACAGCTAGCTCCCAATCAAAGGGAACTAGGTTCAAATCCAAGTCATGGTCAAGTGATGACTAGGATAGGTCCAGCTGGGGGAGTTTCAGTTTTATATCATAGTTTACTAGGACAGGTTATGTCATTGGGGCCCGAAAACAGTGAATTGGCAGATAAAGTATAGTTGAGTGGTTAAGGCAGCTATCTCTCGCTCAAAGGGGATTGGTTTCAAATCCACGTCATGTCGTGCAGTGACTAGGAAAGCTCCAACTGAAACAACAGCCTTTGAACAATGCTAACGAGGTTTGTACAAGTTGAGACTTTGTTCAAAGGAAGTGCAGGAACCTGATGAGGGGGCACCCAGAGTTGAACTGGGGACCTCTTGATCTGGAGTCAAATGCTCTACCACTGAGCTACACCCCCTTAACAGCATGATGATTCCATTATACATTATACAAAACACTTATTGGGTTTAAAACATTGCTCAAGAAGATTGTAGAAGATCAGAAAATGCTCGGAGGAAGTGGAAGACTCTGATAAGGGGGCGGTGCTTAGAGCTGAACTGGGGACTTCTTGATCTGCAGTTAAGTGCTCTACCAATGAGCTACACCACTTGGCAATGTTACTGATTTAATTGTACAAACATGTTTGGGGTTTAAAACATCCCTCAAGAAAATGTTTAAAGATCAGAAAAATTGGTTTATCTCGAAGAGGGGGCACCCAGAGTTGAACTGGGGACCTCTTGATCTGCAGTCAAATGCTCTACCACTGAGCTACACCCCCTGATAAGCTTGATGATTTCATTATACCAAACACTTTTTGGGTTTAAAACATTGCTTAAGAAGATCAGAAAATGCTCGGAAGAAGTGGAAGACTGATAAGGGGATGGTGCTCAGAGCTGAACCGGGCACTTCTTGATCTGCAATTAAGTGCTCTACCAAAGAGCTACACCACCTGGCAATGTTACCGATTTAATTGTACCAACATGTTTGGGGCTTTAAACATTGCTCAAGAAAATGTTTAAAGCTCAGAAAAAGTGGTTTATCCTGAAGAGGGGGCACCCAGAGTTGAACTGGGGACCTCTTGATCTGCAGTCAAATGCTCTACCACTGAGCTATACCCCCTGATATGCATGATGATTTCATTATACAAAACACTTTTTGGGTTTAAAACATTGCTTAAGAAGATCAGAAAATGCTCGGAAGAAGTGGAAGACTCTGAAAAGGGGGTGGTGCTCAGAGCTGAACTGGGGACTTCTTGATCTGAAGTTAAGTGCTCTACCAATGAGCTACACCACTTGGCAATGTTACTGATTTAATTGTACAAACATGTTTGGGGTTTAAAACATCCCTCAAGAAAATGTTTAAAGATCAGAAAAATTGGTTTATCTCGAAGAGGGGGCACCCAGAGTTGAACTGGGGACCTCTTGATCTGCAGTCAAATGCTCTACCACTGAGCTACACCCCCTGATAAGCTTGATGATTTCATTATACCAAACACTTTTTGGGTTTAAAACATTGCTTAAGAAGATCAGAAAATGCTCGGAAGAAGTGGAAGACTCTGATAAGGGGGCGGTGCTCAGAGCTGAACTGGGGACTTCTTGATCTGCAGTTAAGCGCTTTACCAAAGAGCTACACCACCTGGCAATGTTACCGATTTAATTGTACAAACATGTTTGGGGCTTAAAACATTGCTCAAGAAAATGTTTAAAGCTCAGAAAAAGTGGTTTATCCTGAAGAGGGGGCACCCAGAGTTGAACTGGGGACCTCTTGAGCTGCAGTCAAATGCTCTACCACTGAGCTATACCCCCTGATATGCATGATGATTTCATTATACAAAACACTTTTTGGGTTTAAAACATTGCTTAAGAAGATCAGAAAATGCTCGGAAGAAGTGGAAGACTCTGAAAAGGGGGTGGTGCTCAGAGCTGAACTGGGGACTTCTTGATCTGCAGTTAAGTGCTCTACCAATGAGCTACACCACTTGGCAATGTTACTGATTTAATTGTACAAACATGTTTGGGGTTTAAAACATCCCTCAAGAAAATGTTTAAAGATCAGAAAAATTGGTTTATCTCGAAGAGGGGGCACCCAGAGTTGAACTGGGGACCTCTTGATCTGCAGTCAAATGCTCTACCACTGAGCTACACCCCCTGATAAGCTTGATGATTTCATTATACCAAACACTTTTTGGGTTTAAAACATTGCTTAAGAAGATCAGAAAATGCTCGGAAGAAGTGGAAGACTCTGATAAGGGGGCGGTGCTCAGAGCTGAACTGGGGACTTCTTGATCTGCAGTTAAGCGCTCTACCAAAGAGCTACACCACCTGGCAATGTTACCGATTTAATTGTACAAACATGTTTGGGGCTTAAAACATTGCTCAAGAAAATGTTTAAAGCTCAGAAAAAGTGGTTTATCCTGAAGAGGGGGTACCCAGAGTTGAACTGGGGACCTCTTGATCTGCAGTCAAATGCTCTACCACTGAGCTATACCCCCTGATATGCATGATGATTTCATTATACAAAACACTTTTTGGGTTTAAAACATTGCTTAAGAAGATCAGAAAATGCTCGGAAGAAGTGGAAGACTCTTATAAGGGGGTGGTGCTCAGAGCTGAACTGGGGACTTCTTGATCTGCAGTTAAGTGCTCTACCAATGAGCTACACCACTTGGCAATGTTACTGATTTAATTGTACAAACATGTTTGGGGTTTAAAACATCGCTCAAGAAAATGTTTAAAGCTCAGAAAAAGTGGTTTATCCTGAAGAGGGGGTACCCAGAGTTGAACTGGGGACCTCTTGATGTGCAGTCAAATGCTCTACCACTGAGCTACACCCCCTGTTAGACACAGTAATTCCATTATACATAACACGATCAGTGTATAAAACATGGCTCAAAAAGTTTGAAGAAGCTCAGGAAACCGTCGGAAAAAATGGAGGACTCTTATGAGGGGGCACCCAGAGTTGAATTGGGGACCTTTTTATCCGCAGTCAAATGCTCTACCAGTGAGCTGCAAACACAATCCGAAAACCTTGTTTCATCTTCCAAAATATGGTTTAGGTTTTGAACATTGCTTTTTAAAACTTGTATGTATTGGTATTGACCACAAAAAGTAAAGAGGAACACATATGAGAGTAACCAGATTTGAAGTGGAGAATTCTTGTTCTGCAGTTAAACACTGTACCACTGAGCAACACACCCGTCTGAAAATTTAAACGTGTTTAATTGTAAAAACAGCATTTGTGGTTTTGATTAATGCTAATGAGGGTTGTACAAGTTGAGACTTTGTTCAAAGGAAGTGCAGGACCCCAATGAGGGAGAACCCAGAGTTGAATTGGGGACCTCTTGATCTGCAGTAAAATGCTCTACCACTGAGCTACACCCCCTGACAAACATTATGATTTCATTATACAAAACACTTTTTGGGTTTAAAACATTGCTCAAGAAGATCAGAAAATGCTCAGAAGAAGTGGAAGACTGATAAAGGGGCGGTGGTCAGAGCTGAACTGGGAATCTTTTGATCTGCAGTTAAGTGCTCTATCAATGAGCTACAACTCCTGGCAATGTAACAGATTTAATTGTACAAACATGTTTGGGGTTCAAAACATCGCTCAAAAATATGTTTAAAGCTCAGAAAAAGTGGTTTATCCTGAAGACGGGGCACCCAGAATTGAACTGGGGACCTCTTGATCTGCAGTCAACCACTGAGCTACACCCCCTGATAAGCATGATGATTTCATTATACAAAACACTTTTTGGGTTTAAAACATTGCTTAAGAAGATCAGAAAATGCTCGGAAGAAGTGGAAGACTCTGATAAAGGGGCGGTGCTCAGAGCTGAACTGGGGACTTCTTGATCTGCAGTTAAGTGCTCTACCAATGAGCTGCACCACTTGGCAATGTTAGTGATTTAATTGTACAAACATGTTTGGGGTTTAAAACATCCCTCAAGAAAATGTTTAAAGATCAGAAATAGTGGTTTATTCTGAAGAGGGGGCACCCAGAGTTGAACTGGGGACCTCTTGATCTGCAGTCAAATGCTCTACCACTGAGCTATACCCCCTGATATGCATGATGATTTCATTATACAAAACACTTTTTGGGTTTAAAACATTGCTTAAGAAGATCAGAAAATGCTCGGAAGAAGTGGAAGACTGATAAGGGGATGGTGCTCAGAGCTGAACCGGGCACTTCTTGATCTGCAATTAAGTGCTCTACCAAAGAGCTACACCACCTGGCAATGTTACCGATTTAATTGTACAAACATGTTTGGGGCTTTAAACATTGCTCAAGAAAATGTTTAAAGCTCAGAAAAAGTGGTTTATCCTGAAGAGGGGGCACCCAGAGTTGAACTGGGGACCTCTTGATCTGCAGTCAAATGCTCTACCACTGAGCTATACCCCCTGATATGCATGATGATTTCATTATACAAAACACTTTTTGGGTTTAAAACATTGCTTAAGAAGATCAGAAAATGCTCGGAAGAAGTGGAAGACTCTGAAAAGGGGGTGGTGCTCAGAGCTGAACTGGGGACTTCTTGATCTGCAGTTAAGTGCTCTACCAATGAGCTACACCACTTGGCAATGTTACTGATTTAATTGTACAAACATGTTTGGGGTTTAAAACATCCCTCAAGAAAATGTTTAAAGATCAGAAAAATTGGTTTATCTCGAAGAGGGGGCACCCAGAGTTGAACTGGGGACCTCTTGATCTGCAGTCAAATGCTCTACCACTGAGCTACACCCCCTGATGAGCTTGATGATTTCATTATACCAAACACTTTTTGGGTTTAAAACATTGCTTAAGAAGATCAGAAAATGCTCGGAAGAAGTGGAAGACTCTGATAAGGGGGCGGTGCTCAGAGCTGAACTGGGGACTTCTTGATCTGCAGTTAAGCGCTCTACCAAAGAGCTACACCACCTGGCAATGTTACCGATTTAATTGTACAAACATGTTTGGGGCTTAAAACATTGCTCAAGAAAATGTTTAAAGCTCAGAAAAAGTGGTTTATCCTGAAGAGGGGGTACCCAGAGTTGAACTGGGGACCTCTTGATCTGCAGTCAAATGCTCTACCACTGAGCTATACCCCCTGATATGCATGATGATTTCATTATACAAAACACTTTTTGGGTTTAAAACATTGCTTAAGAAGATCAGAAAATGCTCGGAAGAAGTGGAAGACTCTTATAAGGGGGTGGTGCTCAGAGCTGAACTGGGGACTTCTTGATCTGCAGTTAAGTGCTCTACCAATGAGCTACACCACTTGGCAATGTTACTGATTTAATTGTACAAACATGTTTGGGGTTTAATACATCGCTCAAGAAAATGTTTAAAGCTCAGAAAAAGTGGTTTATCCTGAAGAGGGGGTACCCAGAGTTGAACTGGGGACCTCTTGATGTGCAGTCAAATGCTCTACCACTGAGCTACACCCCCTGTTAGACACAGTAATTCCATTATACATAACACGATCAGTGTATAAAACATGGCTCAAAAAGTTTGAAGAAGCTCAGGAAACCGTCGGAAAAAATGGAGGACTCTTATGAGGGGGCACCCAGAGTTGAATTGGGGACCTTTTTATCCGCAGTCAAATGCTCTACCAGTGAGCTGCAAACACAATCCGAAAACCTTGTTTCATCTTCCAAAATATGGTTTAGGTTTTGAACATTGCTTTTTAAAACTTGTATGTATTGGTATTGACCACAAAAAGTAAAGAGGAACACATATGAGAGTAACCAGATTTGAAGTGGAGAATTCTTGTTCTGCAGTTAAACACTGTACCACTGAGCAACACACCCGTCTGAAAATTTAAACGTGTTTAATTGTAAAAACAGCATTTGTGGTTTTGATTAATGCTAATGAGGGTTGTACAAGTTGAGACTTTGTTCAAAGGAAGTGCAGGACCCCAATGAGGGGGCACCCAGAGTTGAATTGGGGACCTCTTGATCTGCAGTAAAATGCTCTACCACTGAGCTACACCCCCTGACAAACATTATGATTTCATTATACAAAACACTTTTTGGGTTTAAAACATTGCTCAAGAAGATCAGAAAATGCTCAGAAGAAGTGGAAGACTGATAAAGGGGCGGTGGTCAGAGCTGAACTGGGAATCTTTTGATCTGCAGTTAAGTGCTCTATCAATGAGCTACAACTCCTGGCAATGTAACAGATTTAATTGTACAAACATGTTTGGGGTTCAAAACATCGCTCAAAAATATGTTTAAAGCTCAGAAAAAGTGGTTTATCCTGAAGACGGGGCACCCAGAATTGAACTGGGGACCTCTTGATCTGCAGTCAACCACTGAGCTACACCCCCTGATAAGCATGATGATTTCATTATACAAAACACTTTTTGGGTATAAAACATTGCTTAAGAAGATCAGAAAATGCTCGGAAGAAGTGGAAGACTCTGATAAAGGGGCGGTGCTCAGAGCTGAACTGGGGACTTCTTGATCTGCAGTTAAGTGCTCTACCAATGAGCTGCACCACTTGGCAATGTTAGTGATTTAATTGTACAAACATGTTTGGGGTTTAAAACATCCCTCAAGAAAATGTTTAAAGATCAGAAAAAGTGGTTTATTCTGAAGAGGGGGCACCCAGAGTTGAACTGGGGACCTCTTGATCTGCAGTCAAATGCTCTACCACTGAGCTATACCCCCTGATATGCATGATGATTTCATTATACAAAACACTTTTTGGGTTTAAAACATTGCTTAAGAAGATCAGAAAATGCTCGGAAGAAGTGGAAGACTGATAAGGGGATGGTGCTCAGAGCTGAACCGGGCACTTCTTGATCTGCAATTAAGTGCTCTACCAAAGAGCTACACCACCTGGCAATGTTACCGATTTAATTGTACAAACATGTTTGGGGCTTTAAACATTGCTCAAGAAAATGTTTAAAGCTCAGAAAAAGTGGTTTATCCTGAAGAGGGGGCACCCAGAGTTGAACTGGGGACCTCTTGAGCTGCAGTCAAATGCTCTACCACTGAGCTATACCCCCTGATATGCATGATGATTTCATTATACAAAACACTTTTTGGGTTTAAAACATTGCTTAAGAAGATCAGAAAATGCTCGGAAGAAGTGGAAGACTCTGAAAAGGGGGTGGTGCTCAGAGCTGAACTGGGGACTTCTTGATCTGCAGTTAAGTGCTCTACCAATGAGCTACACCACTTGGCAATGTTACTGATTTAATTGTACAAACATGTTTGGGGTTTAAAACATCCCTCAAGAAAATGTTTAAAGATCAGAAAAATTGGTTTATCTCGAAGAGGGGGCACCCAGAGTTGAACTGGGGACCTCTTGATCTGCAGTCAAATGCTCTACCACTGAGCTACACCCCCTGATAAGCTTGATGATTTCATTATACCAAACACTTTTTGGGTTTAAAACATTGCTTAAGAAGATCAGAAAATGCTCGGAAGAAGTGGAAGACTCTGATAAGGGGGCGGTGCTCAGAGCTGAACTGGGGACTTCTTGATCTGCAGTTAAGCGCTTTACCAAAGAGCTACACCACCTGGCAATGTTACCGATTTAATTGTACAAACATGTTTGGGGCTTAAAACATTGCTCAAGAAAATGTTTAAAGCTCAGAAAAAGTGGTTTATCCTGAAGACGGGGCACCCAGAGTTGAACTGGAGTCAAATGCTCTACCACTGAGCTATACCCCCTGATATGCATGATGATTTCATTATACAAAACACTTTTTGGGTTTAAAACATTGCTTAAGAAGATCAGAAAATGCTCGGAAGAAGTGGAAGACTCTTATAAGGGGGTGGTGCTCAGAGCTGAACTGGGGACTTCTTGATCTGCAGTTAAGTGCTCTACCAATGAGCTGCACCACTTGGCAATGTTAGTGATTTAATTGTACAAACATGTTTGGGGTTTAAAACATCCCTCAAGAAAATGTTTAAAGATTAGAAAAAGTGGTTTATTCTGAAGAGGGGGCACCCAGAGTTGAACTGGGGACCTCTTGATCTGCAGTCAAATGCTCTACCACTGAGCTATACCCCCTGATATGCATGATGATTTCATTATACAAAACACTTTTTGGGTTTAAAACATTGCTTAAGAAGATCAGAAAATGCTCGGAAGAAGTGGAAGACTGATATGGGGGTGGTGCTCAGAGCTGAACCGGGCACTTCTTGATCTGCAGTTAAGTGCTCTACCAAAGAGCTACACCACCTGGCAATGTTACCGATTTAATTGTACAAACATGTTTGGGGCTTTAAACATTGCTCAAGAAAATGTTTAAAGCTCAGAAAAAGTGGTTTATCCTGAAGACGGGGCACCCAGAGTTGAACTGGAGTCAAATGCTCTACCACTGAGCTACACCCCCTTAACAGAAGGATGATTCCATTATACAAAACACTTATTGGGTTTAAAACATTGCTCAAGAAGATTGTAGAAGATCAGAAAATGCTCGGAGGAAGTGGAAGACTCTGATAAAGGGGCGGTGCTCAGAGCTGAACTGGGGACTTCTTGATCTGCAGTTAAGTGCTCTACCAATGAGCTACACCACTTGGCAATGTTACTGATTTAATTGTACAAACATGTTTGGGGTTTAAAACATCTCTCAAGAAAATGTTTAAAGATCAGAAAAAGTGGTTTATTCTGAAGAGGGGGCACCCAGAGTTGAACTGGGGACCTCTTGATCTGCAGTCAAATGCTCTACCACTGAGCTATACCCCCTGATATGCATGATGATTTCATTATACAAAACACTTTTTGGGTTTAAAACATTGCTTAAGAAGATCAGAAAATGCTCGGAAGAAGTGGAAAACTGATAAAGGGGCGGTGGTCAGAGCTGAACTGGGAACCTTTTGATCTGCAGTTAAGTGCTCTACCAATGAGCTACAACTCCTGGCAATGTAACAGATTTAATTGTACAAACATGTTTGGGGTTTAAAACATCGCTCAAGAATATGTTTAAAGCTCAGAAAAAGTGGTTTATCCTGAAGACGGGGCACCCAGAGTTGAACTGGAGTCAAATGCTCTACCACTGAGCTACACCCCCTTAACAGAAGGATGATTCCATTATACAAAACACTTATTGGGTTTAAAACATTGCTCAAGAAGATTGTAGAAGATCAGAAAATGCTCGGAGGAAGTGGAAGACTCTGATAAAGGGGCGGTGCTCAGAGCTGAACTGGGGACTTCTTGATCTGCAGTTAAGTGCTCTACCAATGAGCTACACCACTTGGCAATGTTACTGATTTAATTGTACAAACATGTTTGGGGTTTAAAACATCTCTCAAGAAAATGTTTAAAGATCAGAAATAGTGGTTTATTCTGAAGAGGGGGCACCCAGAGTTGAACTGGGGACCTCTTGATCTGCAGTCAAATGCTCTACCACTGAGCTATACCCCCTGATATGCATGATGATTTCTTTATACAAAACACTTTTTGGGTTTAAAACATTGCTTAAGAAGATCAGAAAATGCTCGGAAGAAGTGGAAGACTGATAAGGGGGTGGTGCTCAGAGCTGAACCGGGCACTTCTTGATCTGCAGTTAAGTGCTCTACCAAAGAGCTACACCACCTGGCAATGTTACCGATTTAATTGTACAAACATGTTTGGGGCTTTAAACATTGCTCAAGAAAATGTTTAAAGCTCAGAAAAAGTGGTTTATCCTGAAGAGGGGCACCCAGAGTTGAACTGGGGACCTCTTGATCTGCAGTCAAATGCTCTACCACTGAGCTATACCCCCTGATATGCATGATGATTTCATTATACAAAACACTTTTTGGGTTTAAAACATTGCTTAAGAAGATCAGAAAATGCTCGGAAGAAGTGGAAGACTCTGAAAAGGGGGTGGTGCTCAGAGCTGAACTGGGGACTTCTTGATCTGCAGTTAAGTGCTCTACCAATGAGCTACACCACTTGGCAATGTTACTGATTTAATTGTACAAACATGTTTGGGGTTTAAAACATCCCTCAAGAAAATGTTTAAAGATCAGAAAAAGTGGTTTATCCTGTCGAGGGGGAACCCAGAGTTGAACTGGGGACCTCTTGATCTGCAGTCAAATGCTCTACCACTGAGCTATGCCCCCTGACAAGCATTATCATTTCATTATACAAAACACTTTTTGGGTTTAAAACATTGCTCAAGAAGATCAGAAAATGCTCAGAAGAAGTGGAAGACTGATAAAGGGGCGGTGGTCAGAGCTGAACTGGGAACTTTTTGATCTGCAGTTAAGTGCTCTACCAATGAGCTACAACTCCTGGCAATGTAACAGATTTAATTGTACAAACATGTTTGGGGTTTAAAACATCACTCAAGAATATGTTTAAAGCTCAGAAAAAGTGGTTTATACTGAAGACGGGGCACCCAGAGTTGAACTGGAGTCAAATGCTCTACCACTGAGCTACACCCCCTTAACAGAAGGATGATTCCATTATACAAAACACTTATTGGGTTTAAAACATTGCTCAAGAAGATTGTAGAAGATCAGAAAATGCTCGGAGGAAGTGGAAGACTCTGATAAAGGGGTGGTGCTCAGAGCTGAACTGGGGACTTCTTGATCTGCAGTTAAGTGCTCTACCAATGAGCTACACCACTTGGCAATGTTACTGATTTAATTGTACAAACATGTTTGGGGTTTAAAACATCTCTCAAGAAAATGTTTAAAGATCAGAAAAAGTGGTTTATTCTGAAGAGGGGGCACCCAGAGTTGAACTGGGGACCTCTTGATCTGCAGTCAAATGCTCTACCACTGAGCTATACCCCCTGATATGCATGATGATTTCATTATACAAAACACTTTTTGGGTTTAAAACATTGCTTAAGAAAATCAGAAAATGCTCAGCTGAAGTGGAAGACTGATAAAGGGGCAGTGGTCAGAGCTGAACTGGGGACTTCTTGATCTGCAGTTAAGTGCTCTACCAATGAGCGACACCACTTGGCAATGTTACTGAATTAATTGTACAAACATGTTTGGGGTTTAAAACATCCCTCAAGAAAATGTTTAAAGCTCAGAAAAAGTGGTTTATCCTCAAGAGGGGGCACCCAGAGTTGAACTGGGGACCTCTTGATCTGCAGTCAAATGCTCTACCACTGAGCTATACCCCCTGACAACCACAACAATTCCATTATACATAACACGATCAGCGTATAAAACATGGCTCAAAAAGTTTGAAGAAGCTCAGGAAACCATCGGAAAAAGTGGAGGACTCTTGTGAGGAGGAGCCCAGAGTTGAATTGGGGACTTTTTTATCCGCAGTCAAATGCTCTACCAGTGAGCTGCAAACACAATCCAAAAACCTTGTTTCATCTTCCAAAATATGGTTTAGGTTTTGAACATTGCTTTTTATAACTTGTATGTATTGGTATTGACCACAAAATGTAAAGAGGAACACATATGAGAGTAACCAGATTTGAAGTGGAGAATTCTTGTTCTGCAGTTAAACACTGTACCACTGAGCAACAGATAGAGTGTGTGGTTTTGATTAATGCTAATGAGGGTTGTACAAGTTGAGACTTTGTTCAAAGGAAGTGCAAGAACTTGATGAGGGGGCACCCAGAGTTGAACTGGGGACCTCTTGATCTGCAGTCAAATGCTCTACCACTGAGCTACACCCCCTTAACAGTTTGATGATTCCATTATACAAAAGACTTTTTGGGTTCAAAACATTGCTCAAGAAGATTGTAGAAGATCAGAAAATGCTTGGAGGAAGTGGAAGACTCTGAGTAGATAGCGGTGCTTAAAGCTGAACTGGAGACTTCTTGATCTGCAGTTAAATGCTCTACCAATGAGCTACACCACCTGCCAATGTTACTGATTTAATTGTACAAACATGTTTGGGGCTTTACACATTGCTAAAGAAAATGTTTCAAGCTCAGAAAAAGCGGTTTATCCTGAAGATGGGGCACCCAGAGTTGAACTGGGCACCTCTTGATTTGCAGTCAAATGCTCTACCAATGAGGTACACCATCTGCCATCATCGCAGATTTAATTGTACAAAACTTGTTTGGGGTTGAAAACATTGCCCCAACAAATTGTAGAATCTCATAAAGAAGGCCCATAGTTGAACAGTTTCTTTCTTTAGCTTTCTCATTGTTGCAAATTGGTTCTGCTGTTAGAGCAGTAGCAGTAGAAAGAGTGTACCTGGGCTGTGCAATCAATCAACTATACTTCTATTGCGCTACTCTGTGGAATTACTTGGTATTACAGGACAATGAATGTGGTCCTATTTATTACAGATTTTGCTCAATTCTGTTTTATTTTTTGGCGGGCCGGATAAGAAAGACCATAGTTTGCCCACCCCTGCCCTACGCTGACCTGGGACATTGACTAAAGCCCTGTGGCCAATTATGTTTCTGCATCTCCTTGTTGTAGTGCTTGAACCTGATTGGTTTAACTATGTATCGTTGAACCTGAGTGTGGGGGATACAGTTTTTTTTGGATTGCATAAACACTCTGATAAAAAGTCTTAAACAATTATTAAAAACCTTACACTCGAGGAGCAAAACATCGGACAACAATAGCACAACAATAAGCACAATATCGGCTTCACACTTTTTGCAAACCACTGAACACAGCGAATTGCAAAAAAAAGATGCATATCATGATGTTACTTCCTTGCAAATTCCAAAGCACTGACTTGCAAATGACCATACTCATTAGCCAATTGGTTAAACACAACCCTCAGGTGCACCAACATATAATTGCTTAACTACAGACACACCAATCAGGTTTCAGCACAATTTTCGATGCGATATATAGAACTTAAAAAAAAATATTGTGTGATATCTTTTTATACTTTATACATGATTGTGTGACTGCTCGGTTGTTGGAGTCTGCAATTAAGCTTGATGATGATGGTGATGATATACCTTCCACCATAATCTCCGTTTCTCAATCCAATCGAGGAGTTCTCCTCAACATGGCGGTGGAAGGTGTATGATCTCCAGGCTCAGGTGAACCTCATTCAGGCCATGAAGAAGGGCTGTGACCAAGTGGACGCCATAGCCATTTAGAGATGAATTCGACATGCCCAGCGGTTCTTCCCATGCGGCCTTTCTAATTACATTGATGTTGATTAAATTCTCTCCCAGCAGGCACCAGACATTGATACAACGTTGATTATACATACGTGTCCTTTAAAACTGACTTTGAAACAACGTTGCAAAATAGTTGTATTTGTGAATTGAGACAACGTTGATGTCTAACGTTGGTTGTTGGTTGGGAAATGACCAAATTCCAATGGTCAAATCAACGTCACAACCAGACATTGAATAAATGTTGTCAAAAAGCATGTTGTTTCAACGTTGTGTTTGTGTTGTAGAATATTAGTTGACCAAAATTCAATGGTCAAATCAACGTCAGAGCAGGCGGTGACACTCAGGGCCGATGACTAAGACTTCAGTCTTGTCCTGGTTAAGCTGTAAAAAGTTATCTGCCGAAATGCAGCTAAAAAGAGTATCAATTGGTCTTGTGTCATCAGGAGACGTGGAAATATACAACTGTGTGTCGTCAGCATAACTGTGGAAATTAATTCCATGTCTCCTGATGACACTGCCAAGTGGAATCATGTAAATATTAAAAATAATACGACCTATATTGATCCTTGAGGCACACCACATGTGATTTCATAGGTATGTGAGGAGCAAGTATCCATACTTACGAAAAACGTTCTGTCTGACAGATAGGAAGTGAACCATTTGTGAACAGTACCAGAAAGGCCACCCAGGTGTTTCAGTCTATTTAAAACTCAAACTCAATTTACCTGGGGGCCACTGGATGCAGAGTCTGGGTGAGGCTGGGCCGCAAGAAAATATTTCTTTAAAAAAATATTTTTAAATGTCTTTATTTTTATTTTCAACACAAAATAAAATCAAAATATAAATGAACAACATGAGAATTAAGTAAATAAATCAGTCATAAATAATAACAATAATAATTCGATTTCTCCAGATAGCAACAATGTATACACATACTTACTATGTGAGAAGTAACAATAAATAAATCTGTGAACCTGAACATGGCTTCTCTTGCCTACTTCTTGCTGCTAGACACCTGGCAGCGCTTCCTCTCGCATAGCTGAGCTACATTTGACTGGAGAGAGGAAGCAATTGAGACCCTCAGTATGGCTTGAAGATGATCCTCAGTAAGTCTGGACCTGTACTTGGACTTATTGAAGTTCAAGGTGGAGGAGAGCTTTTCGCACAAGTATGTGCTCCCAAAAAGGCACATGGTCCGCTTGTACATTCGGGAAAGTTCAGGGAAGCTGGGAGGCAATTTTCTCAAAAATTTTCCAAGTTTGTCTGCTTTTCCACTCACCTCCCTGAACTTGGCTTTGAGGTCAGAGTTGCACTGCAGGTCAATGAGCTGCATTTGACGCACAGGAGGGGCATCTTGCACATCAATGGAGAAGGTGTCTGCAAAAATTAGAAATGTGGCTCTGTGTGTCTTGAAGTCTGCACATCTGTGATCAAATTCCTCCCCTCGCTTCAAAATTGCATCAACATACATCTCACCACTGAATGGTGTGCCTGCATCCACGAGTGCCTTGCATGCTGGGAAATGGCAAAGGTTTGTCTGAGATAGCTGGGTTTCCATAACTGACATTTTGTGGAGAATGCTCTCACGTTGTCATAGTTGCCGCTGGCCTTGTAACTTCTTGTTCAGTACATTAAGCTCATGTGTGATGTCAACAAGTATAGCTAAGTCCATGAGCCATTTGAGATCACTTAGCACAGCCACCCCAACCTTCTCCATGAAGGCTTTCACTTCTGCTCTCAACTCAAAAAATCTCTTCGAGTTTCCCCTGCCGAGCCAACGTACCTCAGTGAAGTAGAGCACATTCCCATATTCAGACTCCATTTCCTCTAAAAAAGGAAACTTCTGTGCTTTAAGCCCCTGGATCTGATTTGGTTTATGCATTTGACAACAGACATCACGTGGTCAAACTTCAGGCATGTGCTGCAAAGGTCCTGCTGATGGATAATGCAGTGCAAAGCAATGGCCTCCTCTGCACCCTCATCTTTCAGTTTTTTTTTTAACAAGTGTCACTAGTCTATTTTTCTTCCCTGTCATTGATAGCGCTCCATCGGTTGTTATTCCAACTAACCTCTTCCATGGCAAACCGGCATTCTCGAAGGCATCACACAGCTGGTGAAATATCTCCTGAGCAGTGGTCTGACCATGCATTGGAACTACTGTGAGCAACTCCTCTATCACTTCAAAATTGTCATCAATACCACAGACATATATTGCGAGCTGGGCAGTGTCTGTGATGTCTGTGGTCTCATCAAGAGCGACCGAGTATGAACTGAAATATTTGGCTTTCTCGCACAGTTGATCATAAATGTTAGTTGACAAGTCAGAAATGCGCTGTGCCACGGTATTGGCAGAAAGGCTGATGTTGCTAAACTGATCTTTCTTTTCTGGACAAACTATACTTGCAGCCTGTAACATGCACTTTTTAATGAATTCACCTTCTTTGAACGGCTTTCCCGCCCTAGCAACCATCTCACTCACCATGTAGCTAGCTTTGACTGCTGCATCGCTCTTTTCGGTTGCTTTCTTGAAGAAATCTTGTTGCCTCAGTAGACTGGTTTTAAAACTTGCAACCCGGTTCATTGTCTCATCTCCCTGGTATTTTGCATACTCCTCAGCATGTCTAGTTGTATAATGACGTTTTAAATTGTATTCCTTGTGCACCGCAACTTTCTCTGTGCAAATAAGACACGTCGGGGTGCCCCTGTGCTCAACAAAGAAATATTGCATCTCCCACTTTTCCTGGAATTGTCTTTGCTCATCACTAACCTTTCTCTTCACTGCAGGCTTTGAAAAAGACATGTTTGGGGTTGGGGAATATATTTGTATTCAGCCAACGCACGTAGAATAATGTTATTTTCGCAATGTGTGTCGTTCCGCGGTTCCTCCCTACAGCAACACGGCGGTCGGCAGATAATAGCCGGGAAATAGCTCGGGATAGCGAGCGCAAAAAAGTGACGGCTCCCGGAATGTTATCCGGCGTCATATAGAAATATATGTAGTGTTCATCGTGTGAGACAATGCAAATTAAACAATTAAAAAAACAAATAACGGTTTGAATTGGTCCAGGTTATTGGGGACTGTTATTACTGACGGACAGGTGTCATGGTGTGACTGCAGCCAGGCACGTAAGAAAACCCTCGTCTCCATGGCAACGTTTCTGTCGCTTTCACTCATTTGCCGCTTTTCCACTAACGCAGGGGTAGGCAACCCAGAACGTTGAAAGAACCATTTTGGACCCAAATAACAAAAATTGTTTCTGTCTGGAGCCAACAGGGGGGGCTCACTGTGGAGTTTACAGTTACGGTAACACAACTAACCCCAAAAAGGCTAACATCACGACTCACGTGTTACACGTCCGATTCGCCCAGCGACTCTCTGTCGGGAAGACAGCGCTGTGCTGCTGACTTGACATGACTTGACTTGTCAGCGCTGGGGTCCAGTGCACCACAGTTTTGTATTGTCGCTCGGTCCTTCGGCGGAGTGCTTCGGAAGCTACCGGACCGCACGTCTCCCCGGCCCGGCCTGTTTACAGCGCCGCCGGGGGAGGGAGCGAGAGAGAGACACACACACAGTGACAGAGAGATTTATTGATTGATTGAAACTTTTATTAGTAGATTGCACAGTTCAGTACATATTCCGTACAATTGACCACTAAATGGTAACACCCGAATAAGTTTTTCAACTTGTTTAAGTCGGGGTCCACGTAATCGATTCATGAGAGCGAGCAGGCGGGCGAGTAAAGGAAGAATTTAGTCCATGGATGTTAGTCAAGTATCATCCAGCCTTAGTTTAATGGGCACAACGGGTTCTGGTACTTAGCCAAAAAACAATAGGCATCAGTTTAATTTGTTTTTCTTCTAGTTCTAAATATACAAGTTATAACATGTATGGGTGTTTAGTGCAATGCGGTCATACGATTTGTTGCCACTGTTCATTGGAAGACAAGTCTCCTCATATCAAACTGAGAATGCTTTAATCAAAGAGTAACATTGTAGCTATCAACAGTCAAGAGATTTATGCGACTTTAAGACAAACAAGAGTGATCTAATGGCTGAACGTACTTTGGCCGACCCCATTCCGGCCACACGGTTTCAAGGTGACACTTGAGTTAACCAACAACTGATGGTATCAAGTCATGTTCACAAGTAATGCTGCAGCACCTTACAAATGTCCACGGATTTTAGTCAAGTATCATCGCGCCTTAGTTTAATGGAAACAACGGCTTCTGGTACTTAGCCAAAACACAACAGGCATCAGTTTAATTTGTTTTTCTTCTATTTCCAAATATACAAGTTATGGGTATTTAAGTGCCATGCGGTCGTACGATTTGTTGCCATTGTTCATTGGAAGACTAGTCTCCTCATATCCAACTGAGGATGCTTTAATTAAAGAGGATCATTTTAGCAATAAGCCATACATTTTCAAGACTTTCTTAATAAAGATGTAGATAACCACTCTGAACATATTCCTTCCATCAAAGCCTCATTAAGAAGCAAAGAACAATCATCAATGACAAAGAACACATGACAGAATCATTATTCTATGTCAGCTTCATGTTCAGGAAGAAACATCTCATCTCATCATCATGGTTAGCAAAACCTTACACTTTAGAAACACATTTCTCAAGACAAAATCTTTAGAAATGATCCCTGAAAGTATAGTCTTAACATTCTAACAATTGCTGAGAGGAAGTCATCTGCAAGACTACTGTTTTCACTCACAGGGTGCATTTTGTTGATGTACAACACATTTTACGGTTTTATATTTTGAAAAACCAAAACAGTTCAAATAAATTTACTTTCCCCCGATGAAATCAAGTGGATTGTAAAAAGTTCAAAAAGAAAAGCACTGGTCAATTGACCGAGGACCTGAATGTTGGCAAGGAACTTAAAAGTTTTAAATCAGACCGGATCCATTCATTACCGCATGTTTACCACTGGCTGTACCCTTGGTATTGTTGCAACAGTCAACCTATGCTCATTGTTATTGTTTTCAAAGAAAAGACAAGCCCTGCTTCACAGGGCATTCAAAAATTTAGTTATACTCTTGTTGTTCCTCCCCACGGAAATCTTTAGTAAAAGGCGAAAGATTTATGCAACTTGAAGAGAAACAAAAGTGTTCTGCAGGCTCAACGTACTTTGGCCGAGCCCATTCCCGGCCACACCAAGGTAACACACGGTTTCAAGGTGACACTTTAGTTAACCAACAACTGATGGTATCCAGGGACATTCACAAGCAATGCTGCAGCACCTTACAAAGGTCCACAGATTTTAAATGACACCGGATCATTTCATTACCACATGTTCACCACTGGCTGTATCCTTTGTATAGTTGCAACTGCACACCTAACATTGCAACAGTCACACTCCACTCGTTGTTATTGTTTTCACAGGTAGGCTAGTCCTGCTTTACAGGACATTTAAAAATTTAGTTTTACTCTTGTTGTTCCTCCCCACGGAAATCTTTAGTAAAAGGCGAAAGATTTATGCGACTTGAAGAGAAACAAGAGTGATCTGCAGGCTGAACATTCTTTGGCCGACCCCATTCCCAGCCACACCAAGGTAACACACGGTTTCAAGGTGACACTTTAGTTAACCAACAACTGATGGTATCCAGTCACATTCACAAGCAATGCTGCAGCACCTTACAAAGATCCACGGATTTTAGTCAAGTATCATCTCACCTTAGTTTAATGGGCACTACGGGTTCTGGTACTTAGCCAAAAAACAATAGGCATCAGTTTAATTTGTTTTTCTTCTATTTCCAAATATACAAGTTATAACATGTATGGGTTTTTAAGTGCCATGCGGTCGTACGATTTGTTGCCACTGTTCATTGGAAGACTAGTCTCCTCATATCCAACTGAGAATGCTTTAATCAAAGAGTAACATTTTAGCAATAAGCCATACATTTTCAAGACTTTCTTATTAAAGATGTAGGTAACCACTCTGAACATATTCCTTCCTTCCTAACCTCATTAAGAAGCAAAGAACAATCATCAATGACAAAGAACACATGACAGAATCATTATTCTATGTCAGCTTCATGTTCAGGAAGAAACATCTCATCTCATCATCATGGTTAGCAAAACCTTACACTTTAGAAACACATTTCTCAAGACAAAATCTTTGGAAATGATCCCTGAAAGTATAGTCTTAACATTCTAACAATTGCTGAGAGGAAGTCATCTGCAAGACTACTGTTTTCACTCACAGGGTGCATTTTGTTGATGTTCAACACATTTTACGATTTTAAATTTTGAAAAACCAAAACAGTTCAAATAAATATACTTTCCCCCGTTGAAATCAAGTGGATTGTAAAAAGTTCAAAAAGAAAAGCACTGGTCAATTGACCGAGGACCTGAATGTTGGCAAGGAACTTAAAAGTTTTAAATCAGACCGGATTCATTCATTACCGCATGTTTACCACTGGCTGTACCCTTGGTATTGTTGCAACAGTCAACCTATGCTCATTGTTATTGTTTTCACAGGTAGGCAAGTCCTGCTTTACAGGACATTTAAAAATTTAGTTTTACTCTTGTTGTTCCTCCCCACAGAAATCTTTAGTAAAAGGCGAAAGATTTATGCAACTTGAAGAGAAACAAGAGTGATCTGCAGGCCGAACGTACTTTGGCCGACCCCATTCCCGGCCACACCAAGGTAACACACGGTTTCAAGGTGACACTTTAGTTAACCAACAACTGATGGTATCCAGGGACATTCACAAGCAATGCTGCAGCACCTTACAAAGGTCCACAGATTTCAAATGACACCGGATCCTTTCATTACCACATGTTTACCACTGGCTGTATCCTTTGTATAGTTGCAACTGCACACCTAATATTACAACGGTCACACTCCACTCGTTGTTATTTTCACAGGTAGGCAAGACCTGCTTTACAGGACATTTAAAAATTTAGTTTTACTCTTGTTGTTCCTCCCCACGGAGATCTTTAGCAAAAGGCGAAAGATTTATGCAACTTGAAGAGAAACAAGAGTGATCTGCAGGCTGAACATACTTTGGCCGACCCCATTCCCGGCCACACCAAGGTAACACACGGTTTCAAGGTGACACTTTAGTTAACCAACAACTGATGATATCCAGTCACATTCACAAGCAATGCTGCAGCACCTTACAAAGATCCACGGATTTTAGTCAAGTATCATCTCACCTTAGTTTAATGGGCACTACGGGTTCTGGTACTTAGCCAAAAAACAATAGGCATCAGTTTAATTTGTTTTTCTTCTATTTCCAAATGTACAAGTTATAACATGTATGGGTTTTTAAGTGCCATGCGGTCGTACGATTTGTTGCCACTGTTCATTGGAAGACTAGTCTCCTCAAATCCAACTGAGAATGCTTTAATCAAAGAGTAACATTTTAGCAATAAGCCATACATTTTCAAGACTTTCTTATTAAAGATGTAGGTAACCACTCTGAACATATTCCTTCCTAACCTCATTAAGAAGCAAAGAACAATCATCAATGACAAAGAACACATGACAGAATCATTATTCTATGTCAGCTTCATGTTCAGGAAGAAACATCTCATCTCATGGTTAGCAAACCCTTACACTTTAGAAACACATTTCTCAAGACAACATCTTTAGAAATTATCCCTGAAAGTATAGTCTTAACATTCTAACAATTGCTGAGAGGAAGTCATCTGCAAGACTACTGTTTTCACTCACAGGGTGCATTTTGTTGATGTTCAACACATTTTACGGTTTTAAATTTTGAAAAACCAAAACAGTTCAAATAAATTTACTTTCCCCCGATGAAATCAAGTGGATTGTAAAAAGTTAAAAAAGAAAAGCACTGGTCAATTGACCGAGGACCTGAATGTTGGCAAGGAACTTAAAAGTTTTAAATCAGACCGGATCCATTCATTACCGCATGTTTACCACTGGCTGTACCCTTGGTATTGTTGCAACAGTCAACCTATGCTCATTGTTATTGTTTTCACAGAAACGACAAGCCCTGCTTCACAGGGCATTCAAAAATTTAGTTACACTCTTGTTGTTCCTCCCCACGGAAATCTTTAGTAAAAGGCGAAAGATTTATGCGACTTGAAGAGAAACAAGAGTGATCTGCAGGCCGAACGTACTTTGGCCGACCCCACCAAGGTAACACACGGTTTCAAGGTGACCTTTTAGTTAACCAACAACTGATGGTATCCAGGGACATTCACAAGCAATGCTGCAGCACCTTACAAAGGTCCACAGATTTCAAATGACACCGGATCCTTTCATTACCACATGTTTACCACTGGCTGTATCCTTTGTATAGTTGCAACTGCACACCTAACATTACAACGGTCACACTCCACTCGTTGTTATTGTTTTCACAGGTAGGCAAGTCCTGCTTTACAGGACATTTAAACATTTAGTTTTACTCTTGTTGTTCCTCCCCACGGAAATCTTTAGTAAAAGGCGAAAGATTTATGCGACTTGAAGAGAAACAAGAGTGATCTGCAGGCTGAACATACTTTGGCCGACCCCATTCCCGGCCACACCAAGGTAACACACGGTTTCAAGGTGACACTTTAGCTAACCAACAACTGATGATATCCAGTCACATTCACAAGCAATGCTGCAGCACCTTACAAAGATCCACGGATTTTAGTCAAGTATCATCTCACCTTAGTTTAATGGGCACTACGGGTTCTGGTACTTAGCCAAAAAACAATAGGCATCAGTTTAATTTGTTTTTCTTCTATTTCCAAATGTACAAGTTATAACATGTATGGGTTTTTAAGTGCCATGCGGTCGTACGATTTGTTGCCACTGTTCATTGGAAGACTAGTCTCCTCAAATCCAACTGAGAATGCTTTAATCAAAGAGTAGCATTTTAGCAATAAGCCATACATTTTCAAGACTTTCTTATTAAAGATGTAGGTAACCACTCTGAACATATTCCTTCCTAACATCATTAAGAAGCAAAGAACAATCATCAATGACAAAGAACACATGACAGAATCATTATTCTATGTCAGCTTCATGTTCAGGAAGAAACATCTCATCTCATCATCATGGTTAGCAAAACCTTACACTTTAGAAACACATTTCTCAAGACAACATCTTTAGAAATGATCCCTGAAAGTATAGTCTTAACATTCTAACAATTGCTGAGAGGAAGTCATCTGCAAGACTACTGTTTTCACTCACAGGGTGCATTTTGTTGATGTTCAACACATTTTACGGTTTTAAATTTTGAAAAACCAAAACAGTTCAAATAAATTTACTTTCCCCCAAATGAAATCAAGTGGATTGTAAAAAGTTCAAAAAGAAAAGCACTAGTCAATTGACCGAGGACCTGAATGTTGGCAAGGAACTTAAAAGTTTTAAATCAGACCGGATCCATTCATTACCGCATGTCTACCACTGGCTGTACCCTTGGTATTGTTGCAACAGTCAACCTATGCTCATTGTTATTGTTTTCACAGGGCATTTAAAAATTTAGTTTTACTCTTGTTGTTCCTCCCCACGGAAATATTTAGTAAAAGGCGAAAGATTTATGCGACTTGAAGAGAAACAAGAGTGTTCTGCAGGCTCAACGTACTTTGGCCGACCCCATTCCCGGCCACACCAAGGTAACACACGGTTTCAAGGTGACACTTTAGTGAACCAACAACTGATGGTATCCAGGGACATTCACAAGCAATGCTGCAGCACCTTACAAAGGTCCACAGATTTTAAATGACACCGGATCATTTCATTACCACATGTTCACCACTGGCTGTATCCTTTGTATAGTTGCAACAGTCACACTCCACTCGTTGTTATTGTTTTCACAGGTAGGCAAGTCCTGCTTTACAGGACATTTAAAAATTTAGTTTTACTCTTGTTGTTCCTCCCCACGGAAATCTTTAGTAAAAGGCGAAAGATTTATGCGACTTGAAGAGAAACAAGAATGATCTGCAGGCTGAACGTACTTTGGCCGACCCCATTCCCAGCCACACCAAGGTAACACACGGTGTCAAGGTGACACTTTAGTTAACCAACAACTGATGGTATCCAGTCACATTCACAAGCAATGCTGCAGCACCTTACAAAGATCCACGGATTTTAGTCAAGTATCATCTCACCTTAGTTTAATGGGCACTACGGGTTCTGGTACTTAGCCAAAAAACAATAGGCATCAGTTTAATTTGTTTTTCTTCTATTTCCAAATATACAAGTTATAACATGTATGGGTTTTTAAGTGCCATGCGGTCGTACGATTTGATGCCACTGTTCATTGGAAGACTAGTCTCCTCATATCCAACTGAGAATGCTTTAATCAAAGAGTAACATTTTAGCAATAAGCCATACATTTTCAAGACTTTCTTATTAAAGATGTAGGTAACCACTCTGAACATATTCCTTCCTTCCTAAACTCATTAAGAAGCAAAGAAAAATCATCAATGACAAAGAACACATGACAGAATCATTATTCTATGTCAGCTTCATGTTCAGGAAGAAACATCTCATCTCATCGTTAGCAAAACCTTACACTTTAGAAACACATTTCTCAAGACAACATCTTTAGAAATGATCCCTGAAAGTATAGTCTTAACATTCTAACAATTGCTGAGAGGAAGTCATCTGCAAGACTACTGTTTTCACTCACAGGGTGCATTTTGTTGATGTTCAACACATTTTACGGTTTTAAATTTTGAAAAACCAAAACAGTTCAAATAAATTTACTTTCCCCCGATGAAATCAAGTGGATTGTAAAAAGTTCAAAAAGAAAAGCACTGGTCAATTGACCGAGGACCTGAATGTTGGCAAGGAACTTAAAAGTTTTAAATCAGACCGGATCCATTCATTACCGCATGTTTACCACTGGCTGTACCCTTGGTATTGTTGCAACAGTCAACCTGGCTGTACCCTTGGTATTGTTGCAACAGTCAACCTATGCTCATTGTTATTGTTTTCACAGGTAGGCAAGTCCTGCTTTACAGGACATTTAAAAATTTAGTTTTACTCTTGTTGTTCCTCCCCATGGAAATCTTTAGTAAAAGGCGAAAGATTTATGCGACTTGAAGAGAAACAAGAGTGATCTGCAGGCCGAACGTACTTTGGCCGACCCCATTCCCGGCCACACCAAGGTAACACACGGTTTCATGGTGACACTTTAGTTAACCAACAACTGATGGTATCCAGGGACATTCACAAGCAATGCTGCAGCACCTTACAAAGGTCCACAGATTTTAAATGACACCGGATCATTTCATTACTACATGTTCACCACTGGCTGTATCCTTTGTATAGTTGCAACTGCACACCTAACATTGCAACAGTCACACTCCACTCATTGTTAATGTTTTCACAGGTAGGCAAGTCCTGCTTTACAGGACATTTAAAAATTTAGTTTTACTCTTGTTGTTCCTCCCCACGGAAATCTTTAGTAAAAGGCGAAAGATTTATGCGACTTGAAGAGAAACAAGAGTGATCTGCAGGCTGAACATACTTTGGCCGACCCCATTCCCAGCCACACCAAGGTAACACACGGTTTCAAGGTGACACTTTAGTTAACCAACAACTGATGGTATCCAGTCACATTCACAAGCAATGCTGCAGCACCTTACAAAGATCCACGGATTTTAGTCAAGTATCATCTCACCTTAGTTTAATGGGCACTACGGGTTCTGGTACTTAGCCAAAAAACAATAGGCATCAGTTTAATTTGTTTTTGTTCTATTTCCAAATATACAAGTTATAACATGAATGGGTTTTTAAGTGCCATGCGGTCGTACGATTTGTTGCCACTGTTCATTGGAAGACTAGTCTCCTCATAACCAACTGAGAATGCTTTAATCAAAGAGTAACATTTTAGCAATAAGCCATACATTTTCAAGACTTTCTTATTAAAGATGCAGGTAACCACTCTGAACATATTCCTTCCTTCCTAACCTCATTAAGAAGCAAAGAACAATCATCAATGACAAAGAACACATGACAGAATCATTATTCTATGTCAGCTTCATGTTCAGGAAGAAACATCTCATCTCATCATCATGGTTAGCAAAACCTTACACTTTAGAAACACATTTCTCAAGACAAAATCTTTAGAAATGATCCCTGAAAGTATAGTCTTAACATTCTAACAATTGCTGAGAGGAAGTCATCTGCAAGACTACTGTTTTCACTCACAGGGTGCATTTTGTTGATGTTCAACACATTTTACGGTTTTAAATTTTGAAAAACCAAAACAGTTCAAATAAATTTACTTTCCCCCGATGAAATCAAGTGGATTGTAAAAAGTTCAAAAAGAAAAGCACTGGTCAATTGACCGAGGACCTGAATGTTGGCAAGGAACTTAAAAGTTTTAAATCAGACCGGATCCATTCATTACCGCATGTTTACCACTGGCTGTACCCTTGGTATTGTTGCAACAGTCAACCTATGCTCATTGTTATCACAGGGCATTCAAAAATTTAGTTATACTCTTGTTGTTCCTCCCCACGGAAATCTTTAGTAAAAGGCGAAAGATTTATGCGACTTGAAGAGAAACAAGAGTGTTCTGCAGGCTCAACGTACTTTGGCCGACCCCATTCCCGGCCACACCAAGGTAACACACGGTCAAGGTGACACTTTAGTTAACCAACAACTGACGGTATCCAGGGACATTCACAAGCAATGCTGCAGCACCTTACAAAGGTCCACAGATTTTAAATGACACCGGATCATTTCATTACCACATGTTCACCACTGGCTGTATCCTTTGTATAGTTGCAACTGCACACCTAACATTGCAACAGTCACATTCCACTCATTGTTAATGTTTTCACAGGTAGGCAAGTCCTGCTTTACAGGACATTTAAAAATTTAGTTTTAATCTTGTTGTTCCTCCCCACGGAAATCTTTAGTAAAAGGCGAAAGATTTATGCGACTTGAAGAGAAACAAGAGTGTTCTGCAGGCTCAACGTACTTTGGCCGACCCCATTCCCAGCCACACCAAGGTAACACTCGGTTTCAAGGTGACACTTTAGTTAACCAACAACTGATGGTATCCAGTCACATTCACAAGCAATGCTGCAGCACCTTACAAAGATCCACGGATTTTAGCCAAGTATCATCTCACCTTAGTTTAATGGGCACTACGGGTTCTGGTACTTAGCCAAAAAACAATAGGCATCAGTTTAATTTGTTTTTGTTCTATTTCCAAATATACAAGTTATAACATGAATGGGTTTTTAAGTGCCATGCGGTCGTACGATTTGTTGCCACTGTTCATTGGAAGACTAGTCTCCTCATAACCAACTGAGAATGCTTTAATCAAAGAGTAACATTTTAGCAATAAGCCATACATTTTCAAGACTTTCTTATTAAAGATGCAGGTAACCACTCTGAACATATTCCTTCCTTCCTAACCTCATTAAGAAGCAAAGAACAATCATCAATGACAAAGAACACATGACAGAATCATTATTCTATGTCAGCTTCATGTTCAGGAAGAAACATCTCATCTCATCATCATGGTTAGCAAAACCTTACACTTTAGAAACACATTTCTCAAGACAACATCTTTAGAAATGATCCCTGAAAGTATAGTCTTAACATTCTAACAATTGTTGAGAGGAAGTCATCTGCAAGACTACTGTTTTCACTCACAGGGTGCATTTTGTTGATGTTCAACACATTTTACGGTTTTAAATTTTGAAAAACCAAAACAGTTCAAATAAATTTACTTTCCCCCGATGAAATCAAGTGGATTGTAAAAAGTTCAAAAAGAAAAGCACTGGTCAATTGACCGAGGACCTGAATGTTGGCAAGGAACTTAAAAGTTTTAAATCAGACCGGATCCATTCATTACCGCATGTTTACCACTGGCTGTACCCTTGGTATTGTTGCAACAGTCAACCTATGCTCATTGTTATCACAAGGCATTCAAAAATTTAGTTATACTCTTGTTGTTCCTCCCCACGGAAATCTTTAGTAAAAGGCGAAAGATTTATGCGACTTGAAGAGAAACAAGAGTGTTCTGTAGGCTCAACGTACTTTGGCCGACCCCATTCCCGGCCACACCAAGGTAACACACGGTTTCAAGGTGACACTTTAGTTAACCAACAACTGATGGTATCCAGGGACATTCACAAGCAATGCTGCAGCACCTTACAAAGGTCCACAGATTTTAAATGGCACCGGATCATTTCATTACCACATGTTCACCACTGGCTGTATCCTTTGTATAGTTGCAACTGCACACCTAACATTGCAACAGTCACACTCCACTCATTGTTAATGTTTTCACAGGTAGGCAAGTCCTGCTTTACAGGACATTTAAAAATTTACTTTTACTCTTGTTGTTCCTCCCCACGGAAATCTTTAGTAAAAGGCGAAAGATTTATGCGACTTGAAGAGAAACAAGAGTGATCTGCAGGCTGAACATACTTTGGCCGACCCCATTCCCAGCCACACCAAGGTAACACACGGTTTCAAGGTGACACTTTAGTTAACCAACAACTGATGGTATCCAGTCACATTCACAAGCAATGCTGCAGCACCTTACAAAGATCCACGGATTTTAGTCAAGTATCATCTCACCTTAGTTTAATGGGCACTACGGGTTCTGGTACTTAGCCAAAAAACAATAGGCATCAGTTTAATTTGTTTTTCTTCTATTTCCAAATATACAAGTTATAACATGTATGGGTTTTTAAGTGCCATGCGGTCGTACGATTTGTTGCCACTGTTCATTGGAAGACTAGTCTCCTCATATCCAGCTGAGAATGCTTTAATCAAAGAGTAACATTTTAGCAATAAGCCATACATTTTCAAGACTCTCTTATTAAAGATGTAGGTAACCACTCTGAACATATTCCTTCCTTCCCAAACTCATTAAGAAGCAAAGAACAATCATCAATGACAAAGAACACATGACAGAATCATTATTCTATGTCAGCTTCATGTTCAGGAAGAAACATCTCATCTCATCATCATGGTTAGCAAAACCTTACACTTTAGAAACACATTTCTCAAGACAACATCTTTGGAAATGATCCCTGAAAGTATAGTCTTAACATTCTAACAATTGCTGAGAGGAAGTCATCTGCAAGACTACTGTTTTCACTCACAGGGTGCATTTTGTTGATGTTCAACACATTTTACGGTTTTAAATTTTGAAAAACCAAAACAGTTCAAATAAATTTACTTTCCCCCGATAAAATCAAGTGGATTGTAAAAAGTTCAAAAAGAAAAGCACTGGTCAATTGACCGAGGACCTGAATGTTGGCAAGGAACTTAAAAGTTTTAAATCAGACCGGATCCATTCATTACCGCATGTTTACCACTGGCTGTACCCTTGGTATTGTTGCAACAGTCAACCTATGCTCATTGTTATCACAAGGCATTCAAAAATTTAGTTATACTCTTGTTGTTCCTCCCCACGGAAATCTTTAGTAAAAGGCGAAAGATTTATGCGACTTGAAGAGAAACAAGAGTGTTCTGCAGGCTCAACGTACTTTGGCCGACCCCATTCCCGGCCACACCAAGGTAACACACGGTTTCAAGGTGACACTTTAGTTAACCAACAACTGATGGTATCCAGGGACATTCACAAGCAATGCTGCAGCACCTTACAAAGGTCCACAGATTTTAAATGACACCGGATCATTTCATTACCACATGTTCACCACTGGCTGTATCCTTTGTATAGTTGCAACTGCACACCTAACATTGCAACAGTCACACTCCACTCATTGTTAATGTTTTCACAGGTAGGCAAGTCCTGCTTTACAGGACATTTAAAAATTTAGTTTTACTCTTGTTGTTCCTCCCCACGGAAATCTTTAGTAAAAGGCGAAAGATTTATGCGGCTTGAAGAGAAACAAGAGTGATCTGCAGGCTGAACATACTTTGGCCGACCCCATTCCCAGCCACACCAAGGTAACACACGGTTTCAAGGTGACACTTTAGTTAACCAACAACTGATGGTATCCAGTCACATTCACAAGCAATGCTGCAGCACCTTACAAAGATCCACGGATTTTAGTCAAGTATCATCTCACCTTAGTTTAATGGGCACTACGGGTTCTGGTACTTAGCCAAAAAACAAAAGGCATCAGTTTAATTTGTTTTTCTTCTATTTCCAAATATACAAGTTATAACATGTATGGGTTTTTAAGTGCCATGCGGTCGTACGATTTGTTGCCACTGTTCATTGGAAGACTAGTCTCCTCATATCCAACTGAGAATGCTTTAATCAAAGAGTAACATTTTAGCAATAAGCCATACATTTTCAAGACTTTCTTATTAAAGATGCAGGTAACCACTCTGAACATATTCCTTCCTTCCTAAACTCATTAAGAAGCAAAGAACAATCATCAATGACAAAGAACACATGACAGAATCATTATTCCATGTCAGCTTCATGTTCAGGAAGAAACATCTCATCTCATCATCATGGTTAGCAAAACCTTACACTTTAGAAACACATTTCTCAAGACAACATCTTTAGAAATGATCCCTGAAAGTATAGTCTTAACATTCTAACAATTGCTGAGAGGAAGTCATCTGCAAGACTACTGTTTTCACTCACAGGGTGCATTTTGTTGATGTTCAACACATTTTACGGTTTTAAATTTTGAAAAACCAAAACAGTTCAAATAAATTTACTTTCCCCCGATAAAATCAAGTGGATTGTAAAAAGTTCAAAAAGAAAAGCACTGGTCAATTGACCGAGGACCTGAATGTTGGCAAGGAACTTAAAAGTTTTAAATCAGACCGGATCCATTCATTACCGCATGTTTACCACTGGCTGTACCCTTGGTATTGTTGCAACAGTCAACCTATGCTCATTGTTATTGTTTTCACAGGGCATTCAAAAATTTAGTTATACTCTTGTTGTTCCTCCCCACGGAAATATTTAGTAAAAGGCAAAAGATTTATGCGACTTGAAGAGAAACAAGAGTGTTCTGCAGGCTCAACGTACTTTGGCCGACCCCATTCCCGGCCACACCAAGGTAACACACGGTTTCAAGGTGACACTTTAGTGAACCAACAACTGATGGTATCCAGGGACATTCACAAGCAATGCTGCAGCACCTTACAAAGGTCCACAGATTTTAAATGACACCGGATCATTTCATTACCACATGTTCACCACTGGCTGTATCCTCTGTATAGTTGCAACAGTCACACTCCACTCGTTGTTATTGTTTTCACAGGTAGGCAAGTCCTGCTTTACAGGACATTTAAAAATTTAGTTTTACTCTTGTTGTTCCTCCCCACGGAAATCTTTAGTAAAAGGCGAAAGATTTATGCGACTTGAAGAGAAACAAGAATGATCTGCAGGCTGAACGTACTTTGGCCGACCCCATTCCCAGCCACACCAAGGTAACACACGGTGTCAAGGTGGCACTTTAGTTAACCAACAACTGATGGTATCCAGTCACATTCACAAGCAATGCTGCAGCACCTTACAAAGATCCACGGATTTTAGTCAAGTATCATCTCACCTTAGTTTAATGGGCACTACGGGTTCTGGTACTTAGCCAAAAAACAATAGGCATCAGTTTAATTTGTTTTTCTTCTATTTCCAAATATACAAGTTATAACATGTATGGGTTTTTAAGTGCCATGCGGTCGTACGATTTGTTGCCACTGTTCATTGGAAGACTAGTCTCCTCAAATCCAACTGAGAATGCTTTAATCAAAGAGTAACATTTTAGCAATAAGCCATACATTTTCAAGACTTTCTTATTAAAGATGTAGGTAACCACTCTGAACATATTCCTTCCTTCCTAACCTCATTAAGAAGCAAAGAACAATCATCAATGACAAAGAACACATGACAGAATCATTATTCTATGTCAGCTTCATGTTCTGGAAGAAACATCTCATCTCATCATCATGGTTAGCAAAACCTTACACTTTAGAAACACATTTCTCAAGACAAAATCTTTAGAAATGATCCCTGAAAGTATAGTCTTAACATTTTAACAATTGCTGAGAGGAAGTCATCTGCAAGACTACTGTTTTCACTCACAGGGTGCATTTTGTTGATGTTCAACACATTTTACGGTTTTAAATTTTGAAAAACCAAAACAGTTCAAATAAATTTACTTTCCCCCGATAAAATCAAGTGGATTGTAAAAAGTTCAAAAAGAAAAGCACTGGTCAATTGACCGAGGACCTGAATGTTGGCAAGGAACTTAAAAGTTTTAAATCAGACCGGATCCATTCATTACCGCATGTTTACCACTGGCTGTACCCTTGGTATTGTTGCAACAGTCAACCTATGCTCATTGTTATCACAGGGCATTCAAAAATTTAGTTATACTCTTGTTGTTCCTCCCCACGGAAATCTTTAGTAAAAGGCGAAAGATTTATGCGACTTGAAGAGAAACAAGAGTGTTCTGCAGGCTCAACGTACTTTGGCCGACCCCATTCCCGGCCACACCAAGGTAACACACGGTCAAGGTGACACTTTAGTTAACCAACAACTGACGGTATCCAGGGACATTCACAAGCAATGCTGCAGCACCTTACAAAGGTCCACAGATTTTAAATGACACCGGATCATTTCATTACCACATGTTCACCACTGGCTGTATCCTTTGTATAGTTGCAACTGCACACCTAACATTGCAACAGTCACACTCCACTCATTGTTAATGTTTTCACAGGTAGGCAAGTCCTGCTTTACAGGACATTTAAAAATTTAGTTTTAATCTTGTTGTTCCTCCCCACGGAAATCTTTAGTAAAAGGCGAAAGATTCATGCGACTTGAAGAGAAACAAGAATGATCTGCAGGCTGAACGTACTTTGGCCGACCCCATTCCCAGCCACACCAAGGTAACACACGGTGTCAAGGTGACACTTTAGTTAACCAACAACTGATGGTATCCAGTCACATTCACAAGCAATGCTGCAGCACCTTACAAAGATCCACGGATTTTAGTCAAGTATCATCTCACCTTAGTTTAATGGGCACTACGGGTTCTGGTACTTAGCCAAAAAACAATAGGCATCAGTTTAATTTGTTTTTGTTCTATTTCCAAATATACAAGTTATAACATGAATGGGTTTTTAAGTGCCATGCGGTCGTACGATTTGTTGCCACTGTTCATTGGAAGACTAGTCTCCTCATAACCAACTGAGAATGCTTTAATCAAAGAGTAACATTTTAGCAATAAGCCATACATTTTCAAGACTTTCTTATTAAAGATGCAGGTAACCACTCTGAACATATTCCTTCCTTCCTAACCTCATTAAGAAGCAAAGAACAATCATCAATGACAAAGAACACATGACAGAATCATTATTCTATGTCAGCTTCATGTTCAGGAAGAAACATCTCATCTCATCATCATGGTTAGCAAAACCTTACACTTTAGAAACACATTTCTCAAGACAACATCTTTAGAAATGATCCCTGAAAGTATAGTCTTAACATTCTAACAATTGCTGAGAGGAAGTCATCTGCAAGACTACTGTTTTCACTCACAGGGTGCATTTTGTTGATGTTCAACACATTTTACGGTTTTAAATTTTGAAAAACCAAAACAGTTCAAATAAATTTACTTTCCCCCGATGAAATCAAGTGGATTGTAAAAAGTTCAAAAAGAAAAGCACTGGTCAATTGACCGAGGACCTGAATGTTGGCAAGGAACTTAAAAGTTTTAAATCAGACCGGATCCATTCATTACCGCATGTTTACCACTGGCTGTACCCTTGGTATTGTTGCAACAGTCAACCTATGCTCATTGTTATCACAGGGCATTCAAAAATTTAGTTATACTCTTGTTGTTCCTCCCCACGGAAATCTTTAGTAAAAGGCGAAAGATTTATGCGACTTGAAGAGAAACAAGAGTGTTCTGCAGGCTCAACGTACTTTGGCCGACCCCATTCCCGGCCACACCAAGGTAACACACGGTCAAGGTGACACTTTAGTTAACCAACAACTGACGGTATCCAGGGACATTCACAAGCAATGCTGCAGCACCTTACAAAGGTCCACAGATTTTAAATGACACCGGATCATTTCATTACCACATGTTCACCACTGGCTGTATCCTTTGTATAGTTGCAACTGCACACCTAACATTGCAACAGTCACACTCCACTCATTGTTAATGTTTTCACAGGTAGGCAAGTCCTGCTTTACAGGACATTTAAAAATTTAGTTTTAATCTTGTTGTTCCTCCCCACGGAAATCTTTAGTAAAAGGCGAAAGATTCATGCGACTTGAAGAGAAACAAGAATGATCTGCAGGCTGAACGTACTTTGGCCGACCCCATTCCCAGCCACACCAAGGTAACACACGGTGTCAAGGTGACACTTTAGTTAACCAACAACTGATGGTATCCAGTCACATTCACAAGCAATGCTGCAGCACCTTACAAAGATCCACGGATTTTAGTCAAGTATCATCTCACCTTAGTTTAATGGGCACTACGGGTTCTGGTACTTAGCCAAAAAACAATAGGCATCAGTTTAATTTGTTTTTCTTCTATTTCCAAATATACAAGTTATAACATGTATGGGTTTTTAAGTGCCATGCGGTCGTACGATTTGATGCCACTGTTCATTGGAAGACTAGTCTCCTCATATCCAACTGAGAATGCTTTAATCAAAGAGTAACATTTTAGCAATAAGCCATACATTTTCAAGACTTTCTTATTAAAGATGTAGGTAACCACTCTGAACATATTCCTTCCTTCCTAAACTCATTAAGAAGCAAAGAAAAATCATCAATGACAAAGAACACATGACAGAATCATTATTCTATGTCAGCTTCATGTTCAGGAAGAAACATCTCATCTCATCATCATGGTTAGCAAAACCTTACACTTTAGAAACACATTTCTCAAGACAACATCTTTAGAAATGATCCCTGAAAGTATAGTCTTAACATTCTAACAATTGCTGAGAGGAAGTCATCTGCAAGACTACTGTTTTCACTCACAGGGTGCATTTTGTTGATGTTCAACACATTTTACGGTTTTAAATTTTGAAAAACCAAAACAGTTCAAATAAATTTACTTTCCCCCGATGAAATCAAGTGGATTGTGAAAAGTTCAAAAAGAAAAGCACTGGTCAATTGACCGAGGACCTGAATGTTGGCAAGGAACTTAAAAGTTTTAAATCAGACCGGATCCATTCATTACCGCATGTTTACCACTGGCTGTACCCTTGGTATTGTTGCAACAGTCAACCTGGCTGTACCCTTGGTATTGTTGCAACAGTCAACCTATGCTCATTGTTATTGTTTTCACAGGTAGGCAAGTCCTGCTTTACAGGACATTTAAAAATTTAGTTTTACTCTTGTTGTTCCTCCCCACGGAAATCTTTAGTAAAAGGCGAAAGATTTATGCGACTTGAAGAGAAACAAGAGTGTTCTGCAGGCTCAACGTACTTTGGCCGACCCCATTCCCGGCCACACCAAGGTAACACACGGTTTCAAGGTGACACTTTAGTGAACCAACAACTGATGGTATCCAGGGACATTCACAAGCAATGCTGCAGCACCTTACAAAGGTCCACAGATTTTAAATGACACCGGATCATTTCATTACCACATGTTCACCACTGGCTGTATCCTCTGTATAGTTGCAACAGTCACACTCCACTCGTTGTTATTGTTTTCACAGGTAGGCAAGTCCTGCTTTACAGGACATTTAAAAATTTAGTTTTACTCTTGTTGTTCCTCCCCACGGAAATCTTTAGTAAAAGGCGAAAGATTTATGCGACTTGAAGAGAAACAAGAATGATCTGCAGGCTGAACGTACTTTGGCCGACCCCATTCCCAGCCACACCAAGGTAACACACGGTGTCAAGGTGGCACTTTAGTTAACCAACAACTGATGGTATCCAGTCACATTCACAAGCAATGCTGCAGCACCTTACAAAGATCCACGGATTTTAGTCAAGTATCATCTCACCTTAGTTTAATGGGCACTACGGGTTCTGGTACTTAGCCAAAAAACAATAGGCATCAGTTTAATTTGTTTTTCTTCTATTTCCAAATATACAAGTTATAACATGTATGGGTTTTTAAGTGCCATGCGGTCGTACGATTTGTTGCCACTGTTCATTGGAAGACTAGTCTCCTCAAATCCAACTGAGAATGCTTTAATCAAAGAGTAACATTTTAGCAATAAGCCATACATTTTCAAGACTTTCTTATTAAAGATGTAGGTAACCACTCTGAACATATTCCTTCCTTCCTAACCTCATTAAGAAGCAAAGAACAATCATCAATGACAAAGAACACATGACAGAATCATTATTCTATGTCAGCTTCATGTTCTGGAAGAAACATCTCATCTCATCATCATGGTTAGCAAAACCTTACACTTTAGAAACACATTTCTCAAGACAAAATCTTTAGAAATGATCCCTGAAAGTATAGTCTTAACATTTTAACAATTGCTGAGAGGAAGTCATCTGCAAGACTACTGTTTTCACTCACAGGGTGCATTTTGTTGATGTTCAACACATTTTACGGTTTTAAATTTTGAAAAACCAAAACAGTTCAAATAAATTTACTTTCCCCCGATAAAATCAAGTGGATTGTAAAAAGTTCAAAAAGAAAAGCACTGGTCAATTGACCGAGGACCTGAATGTTGGCAAGGAACTTAAAAGTTTTAAATCAGACCGGATCCATTCATTACCGCATGTTTACCACTGGCTGTACCCTTGGTATTGTTGCAACAGTCAACCTATGCTCATTGTTATCACAGGGCATTCAAAAATTTAGTTATACTCTTGTTGTTCCTCCCCACGGAAATCTTTAGTAAAAGGCGAAAGATTTATGCGACTTGAAGAGAAACAAGAGTGTTCTGCAGGCTCAACGTACTTTGGCCGACCCCATTCCCGGCCACACCAAGGTAACACACGGTCAAGGTGACACTTTAGTTAACCAACAACTGACGGTATCCAGGGACATTCACAAGCAATGCTGCAGCACCTTACAAAGGTCCACAGATTTTAAATGACACCGGATCATTTCATTACCACATGTTCACCACTGGCTGTATCCTTTGTATAGTTGCAACTGCACACCTAACATTGCAACAGTCACACTCCACTCATTGTTAATGTTTTCACAGGTAGGCAAGTCCTGCTTTACAGGACATTTAAAAATTTAGTTTTAATCTTGTTGTTCCTCCCCACGGAAATCTTTAGTAAAAGGCGAAAGATTCATGCGACTTGAAGAGAAACAAGAATGATCTGCAGGCTGAACGTACTTTGGCCGACCCCATTCCCAGCCACACCAAGGTAACACACGGTGTCAAGGTGACACTTTAGTTAACCAACAACTGATGGTATCCAGTCACATTCACAAGCAATGCTGCAGCACCTTACAAAGATCCACGGATTTTAGTCAAGTATCATCTCACCTTAGTTTAATGGGCACTACGGGTTCTGGTACTTAGCCAAAAAACAATAGGCATCAGTTTAATTTGTTTTTGTTCTATTTCCAAATATACAAGTTATAACATGAATGGGTTTTTAAGTGCCATGCGGTCGTACGATTTGTTGCCACTGTTCATTGGAAGACTAGTCTCCTCATAACCAACTGAGAATGCTTTAATCAAAGAGTAACATTTTAGCAATAAGCCATACATTTTCAAGACTTTCTTATTAAAGATGCAGGTAACCACTCTGAACATATTCCTTCCTTCCTAACCTCATTAAGAAGCAAAGAACAATCATCAATGACAAAGAACACATGACAGAATCATTATTCTATGTCAGCTTCATGTTCAGGAAGAAACATCTCATCTCATCATCATGGTTAGCAAAACCTTACACTTTAGAAACACATTTCTCAAGACAACATCTTTAGAAATGATCCCTGAAAGTATAGTCTTAACATTCTAACAATTGCTGAGAGGAAGTCATCTGCAAGACTACTGTTTTCACTCACAGGGTGCATTTTGTTGATGTTCAACACATTTTACGGTTTTAAATTTTGAAAAACCAAAACAGTTCAAATAAATTTACTTTCCCCCGATGAAATCAAGTGGATTGTAAAAAGTTCAAAAAGAAAAGCACTGGTCAATTGACCGAGGACCTGAATGTTGGCAAGGAACTTAAAAGTTTTAAATCAGACCGGATCCATTCATTACCGCATGTTTACCACTGGCTGTACCCTTGGTATTGTTGCAACAGTCAACCTATGCTCATTGTTATCACAGGGCATTCAAAAATTTAGTTATACTCTTGTTGTTCCTCCCCACGGAAATCTTTAGTAAAAGGCGAAAGATTTATGCGACTTGAAGAGAAACAAGAGTGTTCTGCAGGCTCAACGTACTTTGGCCGACCCCATTCCCGGCCACACCAAGGTAACACACGGTCAAGGTGACACTTTAGTTAACCAACAACTGACGGTATCCAGGGACATTCACAAGCAATGCTGCAGCACCTTACAAAGGTCCACAGATTTTAAATGACACCGGATCATTTCATTACCACATGTTCACCACTGGCTGTATCCTTTGTATAGTTGCAACTGCACACCTAACATTGCAACAGTCACACTCCACTCATTGTTAATGTTTTCACAGGTAGGCAAGTCCTGCTTTACAGGACATTTAAAAATTTAGTTTTAATCTTGTTGTTCCTCCCCACGGAAATCTTTAGTAAAAGGCGAAAGATTCATGCGACTTGAAGAGAAACAAGAATGATCTGCAGGCTGAACGTACTTTGGCCGACCCCATTCCCAGCCACACCAAGGTAACACACGGTGTCAAGGTGACACTTTAGTTAACCAACAACTGATGGTATCCAGTCACATTCACAAGCAATGCTGCAGCACCTTACAAAGATCCACGGATTTTAGTCAAGTATCATCTCACCTTAGTTTAATGGGCACTACGGGTTCTGGTACTTAGCCAAAAAACAATAGGCATCAGTTTAATTTGTTTTTCTTCTATTTCCAAATATACAAGTTATAACATGTATGGGTTTTTAAGTGCCATGCGGTCGTACGATTTGATGCCACTGTTCATTGGAAGACTAGTCTCCTCATATCCAACTGAGAATGCTTTAATCAAAGAGTAACATTTTAGCAATAAGCCATACATTTTCAAGACTTTCTTATTAAAGATGTAGGTAACCACTCTGAACATATTCCTTCCTTCCTAAACTCATTAAGAAGCAAAGAAAAATCATCAATGACAAAGAACACATGACAGAATCATTATTCTATGTCAGCTTCATGTTCAGGAAGAAACATCTCATCTCATCATCATGGTTAGCAAAACCTTACACTTTAGAAACACATTTCTCAAGACAACATCTTTAGAAATGATCCCTGAAAGTATAGTCTTAACATTCTAACAATTGCTGAGAGGAAGTCATCTGCAAGACTACTGTTTTCACTCACAGGGTGCATTTTGTTGATGTTCAACACATTTTACGGTTTTAAATTTTGAAAAACCAAAACAGTTCAAATAAATTTACTTTCCCCCGATGAAATCAAGTGGATTGTGAAAAGTTCAAAAAGAAAAGCACTGGTCAATTGACCGAGGACCTGAATGTTGGCAAGGAACTTAAAAGTTTTAAATCAGACCGGATCCATTCATTACCGCATGTTTACCACTGGCTGTACCCTTGGTATTGTTGCAACAGTCAACCTGGCTGTACCCTTGGTATTGTTGCAACAGTCAACCTATGCTCATTGTTATTGTTTTCACAGGTAGGCAAGTCCTGCTTTACAGGACATTTAAAAATTTAGTTTTACTCTTGTTGTTCCTCCCCACGGAAATCTTTAGTAAAAGGCGAAAGATTTATGCGACTTGAAGAGAAACAAGAGTGATCTGCAGGCCGAACGTACTTTGGCCGACCCCATTCCCGGCCACACCAAGGTAACACACGGTTTCATGGGGACACTTTAGTTAACCAACAACTGATGGTATCCAGGGACATTCACAAGCAATGCTGCAGCACCTTACAAAGGTCCACAGATTTTAAATGACACCGGATCATTTCATTACCACATGTTCACCACTGGCTGTATCCTTTGTATAGTTGCAACTGCACACCTAACATTGCAACAGTCACACTCCACTCATTGTTAATGTTTTCACAGGTAGGCAAGTCCTGCTTTACAGGACATTTAAAAATTTAGTTTTACTCTTGTTGTTCCTCCCCACGGAAATCTTTAGTAAAAGGCGAAAGATTTATGCGACTTGAAGAGAAACAAGAGTGATCTGCAGGCTGAACATCCTTTGGCCGACCCCATTCCCAGCCACACCAAGGTAACACACGGTTTCAAGGTGACACTTTAGTTAACCAACAACTGATGGTATCCAGGGACATTCACAAGCAATGCTGCAGCACCTTACAAAGGTCCACAGATTTTAAATGACACCGGATCATTTCATTACCACATGTTCACCACTGGCTGTATCCTTTGTATAGTTGCAACAGTCACACTCCACTCATTGTTAATGTTTTCACAGGTAGGCAAGTCCTGCTTTACAGGACATTTAAAAATTTAGTTTTACTCTTGTTGTTCCTCCCCACGGAAATCTTTAGTAAAAGGCGAAAGATTTATGCGACTTGAAGAGAAACAAGAGTGATCTGCAGGCTGAACATACTTTGGCCGACCCCATTCCCAGCCACACCAAGGTAACACACGGTTTCAAGGTGACACTTTAGTTAACCAACAACTGATGGTATCCAGTCACATTCACAAGCAATGCTGCAGCACCTTACAAAGATCCACGGATTTTAGTCAAGTATCATCTCACCTTAGTTTAATGGGCACTACGGGTTCTGGTACTTAGCCAAAAAACAATAGGCATCAGTTTAATTTGTTTTTGTTCTATTTCCAAATATACAAGTTATAACATGAATGGGTTTTTAAGTGCCATGCGGTCGTACGATTTGTTGCCACTGTTCATTGGAAGACTAGTCTCCTCATAACCAACTGAGAATGCTTTAATCAAAGAGTAACATTTTAGCAATAAGCCATACATTTTCAAGACTTTCTTATTAAAGATGCAGGTAACCACTCTGAACATATTCCTTCCTTCCTAACCTCATTAAGAAGCAAAGAACAGTCATCAATGACAAAGAACACATGACAGAATCATTATTCTATGTCAGCTTCATGTTCAGGAAGAAACATCTCATCTCATCATCATGGTTAGCAAAACCTTACACTTTAGAAACACATTTCTCAAGACAACATCTTTAGAAATGATCCCTGAAAGTATAGTCTTAACATTCTAACAATTGCTGAGAGGAAGTCATCTGCAAGACTACTGTTTTCACTCACAGGGTGCATTTTGTTGATGTTCAACACATTTTACGGTTTTAAATTTTGAAAAACCAAAACAGTTCAAATAAATTTACTTTCCCCCGATGAAATCAAGTGGATTGTAAAAAGTTCAAAAAGAAAAGCACTGGTCAATTGACCGAGGACCTGAATGTTGGCAAGGAACTTAAAAGTTTTAAATCAGACCGGATCCATTCATTACCGCATGTTTACCACTGGCTGTACCCTTGGTATTGTTGCAACAGTCAACCTATGCTCATTGTTATCACAGGGCATTCAAAAATTTAGTTATACTCTTGTTGTTCCTCCCCACGGAAATCTTTAGTAAAAGGCGAAAGATTTATGCGACTTGAAGAGAAACAAGAGTGTTCTGCAGGCTCAACGTACTTTGGCCGACCCCATTCCCGGCCACACCAAGGTAACACACGGTCAAGGTGACACTTTAGTTAACCAACAACTGACGGTATCCAGGGACATTCACAAGCAATGCTGCAGCACCTTACAAAGGTCCACAGATTTTAAATGACACCGGATCATTTCATTACCACATGTTCACCACTGGCTGTATCCTTTGTATAGTTGCAACTGCACACCTAACATTGCAACAGTCACATTCCACTCATTGTTAATGTTTTCACAGGTAGGCAAGTCCTGCTTTACAGGACATTTAAAAATTTAGTTTTAATCTTGTTGTTCCTCCCCACGGAAATCTTTAGTAAAAAGCGAAAGATTTATGCGACTTGAAGAGAAACAAGAGTGATCTGCAGGCTGAACATACTTTGGCCGACCCCATTCCCAGCCACACCAAGGTAACACTCGGTTTCAAGGTGACACTTTAGTTAACCAACAACTGATGGTATCCAGTCACATTCACAAGCAATGCTGCAGCACCTTACAAAGATCCACGGATTTTAGCCAAGTATCATCTCACCTTAGTTTAATGGGCACTACGGGTTCTGGTACTTAGCCAAAAAACAATAGGCATCAGTTTAATTTGTTTTTGTTCTATTTCCAAATATACAAGTTATAACATGAATGGGTTTTTAAGTGCCATGCGGTCGTACGATTTGTTGCCACTGTTCATTGGAAGACTAGTCTCCTCATAACCAACTGAGAATGCTTTAATCAAAGAGTAACATTTTAGCAATAAGCCATACATTTTCAAGACTTTCTTATTAAAGATGCAGGTAACCACTCTGAACATATTCCTTCCTTCCTAACCTCATTAAGAAGCAAAGAACAATCATCAATGACAAAGAACACATGACAGAATCATTATTCTATGTCAGCTTCATGTTCAGGAAGAAACATCTCATCTCATCATCATGGTTAGCAAAACCTTACACTTTAGAAACACATTTCTCAAGACAACATCTTTAGAAATGATCCCTGAAAGTATAGTCTTAACATTCTAACAATTGTTGAGAGGAAGTCATCTGCAAGACTACTGTTTTCACTCACAGGGTGCATTTTGTTGATGTTCAACACATTTTACGGTTTTAAATTTTGAAAAACCAAAACAGTTCAAATAAATTTACTTTCCCCCGATGAAATCAAGTGGATTGTAAAAAGTTCAAAAAGAAAAGCACTGGTCAATTGACCGAGGACCTGAATGTTGGCAAGGAACTTAAAAGTTTTAAATCAGACCGGATCTATTCATTACCGCATGTTTACCACTGGCTGTACCCTTGGTATTGTTGCAACAGTCAACCTATGCTCATTGTTATCACAAGGCATTCAAAAATTTAGTTATACTCTTGTTGTTCCTCCCCACGGAAATCTTTAGTAAAAGGCAAAAGATTTATGCGACTTGAAGAGAAACAAGAGTGTTCTGCAGGCTCGACGTACTTTGGCCGACCCCATTCCCGGCCACACCAAGGTAACACACGGTTTCAAGGTGACACTTTAGTTAACCAACAACTGATGGTATCCAGGGACATTCACAAGCAATGCTGCAGCACCTTACAAAGGTCCACAGATTTTAAATGGCACCGGATCATTTCATTACCACATGTTCACCACTGGCTGTATCCTTTGTATAGTTGCAACTGCACACCTAACATTGCAACAGTCACACTCCACTCATTGTTAATGTTTTCACAGGTAGGCAAGTCCTGCTTTACAGGACATTTAAAAATTTAGTTTTACTCTTGTTGTTCCTCCCCACGGAAATCTTTAGTAAAAGGCGAAAGATTTATGCGACTTGAAGAGAAACAAGAGTGATCTGCAGGCTGAACATACTTTGGCCGACCCCATTCCCAGCCACACCAAGGTAACACACGGTTTCAAGGTGACACTTTAGTTAACCAACAACTGATGGTATCCAGGGACATTCACAAGCAATGCTGCAGCACCTTACAAAGGTCCACAGATTTTAAATGACACCGGATCATTTCATTACCACATGTTCACCACTGGCTGTATCCTTTGTATAGTTGCAACTGCACACCTAACATTGCAACAGTCACACTCCACTCATTGTTAATGTTTTCACAGGTAGGCAAGTCCTGCTTTACAGGACATTTAAAAATTTAGTTTTACTCTTGTTGTTCCTCCCCACGGAAATCTTTAGTAAAAGGCGAAAGATTTATGCGACTTGAAGAGAAACAAGAGTGATCTGCAGGCTGAACATACTTTGGCCGACCCCATTCCCAGCCACACCAAGGTAACACACGGTTTCAAGGTGACACTTTAGTTAACCAACAACTGATGGTATCCAGGGACATTCACAAGCAATGCTGCAGCACCTTACAAAGGTCCACAGATTTCAAATGACACCGGATCCTTTCATTACCACATGTTTACCACTGGCTGTATCCTTTGTATAGTTGCAACTGCACACCTAACATTACAACAGTCACACTCCACTCGTTGTTATTGTTTTCACAGGTAGGCAAGTCCTGCTTTACAGGACATTTAAAAAATTAGTTTTACTCTTGTTGCTCCTCCCCACGGAAATCTTTAGTAAAAGGCGAAAGATGTATGCGACTTGAAGAGAAACAAGAGTGATCTGCAGGCTGAACATACTTTGGCCGACCCCATTCCCGGCCACACCAAGGTAACACACGGTTTCAAGGTGACACTTTAGTTAACCAACAACTGATGGTATCCAGTCACATTCACAAGCAATGCTGCAGCACCTTACAAAGATCCACGGATTTTAGTCAAGTATCATCTCACCTTAGTTTAATGGGCACTACGGGTTCTGGTACTTAGCCAAAAAACAATAGGCATCAGTTTAATTTGTTTTCCTTCTATTTCCAAATGTACAAGTCATAACATGTATGGGTTTTAAGTGCCATGCGGTCGTACGATTTGTTGCCACTGTTCATTGGAAGACTAGTCTCCTCATATCCAACTGAGAATGCTTTAATCAAAGAGTAACAGTTTAGCAATAAGCCATACATTTTCAAGACTTTCTTATTAAAGATGTAGGTAACCACTCTGAACATATTCCTTCCTTCCTAACCTCATTAAGAAGCAAAGAACAATCATCAATGACAAAGAACACATGACTGAATCATTATTCTATGTCAGCTTCATGTTCAGGAAGAAACATCTCATCTCATCATCATGGTTAGCAAAACCTTACACTTTAGAAACACATTTCTCAAGACAAAATCTTTAGAAATGATCCCTGAAAGTATAGTCTTAACATTCTAACAATTGCTGAGAGGAAGTCATCTGCAAGACTACTGTTTTCACTCACAGGGTGGATTTTGTTGATGTTCAACACATTTTACGGTTTTAAATTTTGAAAAACCAAAACAGTTCAAATAAATATACTTTCCCCCGTTGAAATCAAGTGGATTGTAAAAAGTTCAAAAAGAAAAGCACTGGTCAATTGACCGAGGACCTGAATGTTGGCAAGGAACTTAAAAGTTTTAAATCAGACCGGATCCATTCATTACCGCATGTTTACCACTGGCTGTACCCTTGGTATTGTTGCAACAGTCAACCTATGCTCATTGTTATTGTTTTCACAGGTAGGCAAGTCCTGCTTTAGAGGACATTTAAAAATTTAGTTTTACTCTTGTTGTTCCTCCCCACGGAAATCTTTAGTAAAAGGCGAAAGATTTACGCGACTTGAAGAGAAACAAGAGTGATCTGCAGGCCGAACGTACTTTGGCCGACCCCATTTCCGGCCACACCAAGGTAACACACGGTTTCAAGGTGACACTTTAGTTAACCAACAACTGATGGTATCCAGGGACATTCACAAGCAATGCTGCAGCACCTTACAAAGGTCCACAGATTTCAAATGACACCGGATCCTTTCATTACCACATATTTACCACTGGCTGTATCCTTTGTATAGGTACAACTGCACACCTAACATTACAACGGTCACACTCCACTCATTGTTATTGTTTTCACAGATAGGCAAGTCCTGCTTTACAGGGCATTCAAAAATTTAGTTTTACTCTTGTTGTTCCTCCCCACGGAAATCTTTAGTAAAAGGCGAAAGATTTATGCGACTTGAAGAGAAACAAGAGTGATCTGCAGGCTGAACATACTTTGGCCGACCCTATTCCCGGCCACACCAAGGTAACACACGGTTTCAAGGTGACACTTTAGTTAACCAACAACTGATGGTATCCAGTCACATTCACAAGCAATGCTGCAGCACCTTACAAAGATCCACGGATTTTAGTCAAGTATCATCTCACCTTAGTTTAATGGGCACTACGGGTTCTGGTACTTAGCCAAAAAACAATAGGTATCAGTTTAATTTGTTTTTCTTCTATTTCCAAATGTACAAGTTATAACATGTATGGGTTTTTAAGTGCCATGCGGTCGTACGATTTGTTGCCACTGTTCATTGGAAGACTAGTCTCCTCAAATCCAACTGAGAATGCTTTAATCAAAGAGTAACATTTTAGCAATAAGCCATACATTTTCAAGACTTTCTTATTAAAGATGTAGGTAACCACTCTGAACATATTCCTTCCTTCCTAACCTCATTAAGAAGCAAAGAACAATCATCAATGACAAAGAACACATGACAGAATCATTATTCTATGTCAGCTTCATGTTCAGGAAGAAACATCTCATCTCATCATCATGGTTAGCAAAACCTTACACTTTAGAAACACATTTCTCAAGACAACATCTTTAGAAATGATCCCTGAAAGTATAGTCTTAACATTCTAACAATTGCTGAGAGGAAGTCATCTGCAAGACTACTGTGTTCACTCACAGGGTGCATTTTGTTGACGTTCAACACATTTTACGGTTTTAAATTTTGGAAAACCAAAACAGTTCAAATAAATTTACTTTCCCCCGATGAAATCAAGTGGATTGTAAAAAGTTCAAAAAGAAAAGCACTGGTCAATTGACCGAGGACCTGAATGTTGGCAAGGAACTTAAAAGTTTCAAATCAGACCGGATCCATTCATTACCGCATGTTTACCACTGGCTGTACCCTTGGTATTGTTGCAACAGTCAACCTATGCTCATTGTTATTGTTTTCACAGGTAGGCAAGTCCTGCTTTACAGGACATTTAAAAATTTAGTTTTACTCTTGTTGTTCCTCCCCACGGAAATCTTTAGTAAAAGGCGAAAGATTTATGCGACTTGAAGAGAAACAAGAGTGATCTGCAGGCCGAACGTACTTTGGGCGACCCATTCCCACACCAAGGTAACACACGGTTTCAAGGTGACACTTTAGTTAACCAACAACTGATGGTATCCAGGGACATTCACAAGCAATGCTGCAGCACCTTACAAAGGTACACCGGATCATTTCATTACCACATGTTCACCACTGGCTGTATCCTTTGTATAGTTGCAACTGCACACCTAACATTGCAACAGTCACACTCCACTCATTGTTAATGTTTTCACAGGTAGGCAAGTCCTGCTTTACAGGACATTTAAAAATTTAGTTTTACTCTTGTTGTTCCTCCCCACAGAAATCTTCAGTAAAAGGCGAAAGATTTATGCGACTTGAAGAGAAACAAGAGTGATCTGCAGGCTGAACATACTTTGGCCGACCCCATTCCCGGCCACACCAAGGTAACACACGGTTTCAAGGTGACACTTTAGTTAACCAACAACTGATGGTATCCAGTCACATTCACAAGCAATGCTGCAGCACCTTACAAAGATCCACGGATTTTAGTCAAGTATCATCTCACCTTAGTTTAATGGGCACTACGGGTTCTGGTACTTAGCCAAAAAACAATAGGCATCAGTTTAATTTGTTTTTCTTCTATTTCCAAATGTACAAGTTATAACATGTATGGGTTTTTAAGTGCCATGCGGTCGTACGATTTGTTGCCACTGTTCATTGGAAGACTAGTCTCCTCAAATCCAACTGAGAATGCTTTAATCAAAGAGTAACATTTTAGCAATAAGCCATACATTTTCAAGACTTTCTTATTAAAGATGTAGGTAACCACTCTGAACATATTCCTTCCTTCCTAACCTCATTAAGAAGCAAAGAACAATCATCAATGACAAAGAACACATGACAGAATCATTATTCTATGTCAGCTTCATGTTCAGGAAGAAACATCTCATCTCATCATCATGGTTAGCAAAACCTTACACTTTAGAACACATTTCTCAAGACAACATCTTTAGAAATTATCCCTGAAAGTATAGTCTTAACATTCTAACAATTGCTGAGAGGAAGTCATCTGCAAGACTACTGTTTTCACTCACAGGGTGCATTTTGTTGATGTTCAACACATTTTACGGTTTTAAATTTTGAAAAACCAAAACAGTTCAAATAAATTTACTTTCCCCCGATGAAATCAAGTGGATTGTAAAAAGTTCAAAAAGAAAAGCACTGGTCAATTGACCGAGGACCTGAATGTTGGCAAGGAACTTAAAAGTTTTAAATCAGACCGGATCCATTCATTACCGCATGTTTACCACTGGCTGTACCCTTGGTATTGTTGCAACAGTCAACCTATGCTCATTGCTATCACAAGGCATTCAAAAATTTAGTTATACTCTTGTTGTTCCTCCCCACGGAAATCTTTAGTAAAAGGCGAAAGATTTATGCGACTTGAAGAGAAACAAGAGTGTTCTGCAGGCTCAACGTACTTTGGCCGACCCCATTCCCGGCCACACCAAGGTAACACACGGTTTCAAGGTGACACTTTAGTTAACCAACAACTGATGGTATCCAGGGACATTCACAAGCAATGCTGCAGCACCTTACAAAGGTCCACAGATTTTAAATGACACCGGATCATTTCATTACCACATGTTCACCACTGGCTGTATCCTTTGTATAGTTGCAACTGCACACCTAACATTGCAACAGTCACACTCCACTCATTGTTAATGTTTTCACAGGTAGGGAAGTCCTGCTTTACAGGACATTTAAAAATTTAGTTTTACTCTTGTTGTTCCTCCCCACGGAAATCTTTAGTAAAAGGCGAAAGATTTATGCGGCTTGAAGAGAAACAAGAGTGATCTGCAGGCTGAACATACTTTGGCCGACCCCATTCCCAGCCACACCAAGGTAACACACGGTTTCAAGGTGACACTTTAGTTAACCAACAACTGATGGTATCCAGTCACATTCACAAGCAATGCTGCAGCACCTTACAAAGATCCACGGATTTTAGTCAAGTATCATCTCACCTTAGTTTAATGGGCACTACGGGTTCTGGTACTTAGCCAAAAAACAAAAGGCATCAGTTTAATTTGTTTTTCTTCTATTTCCAAATATACAAGTTATAACATGTATGGGTTTTTAAGTGCCATGCGGTCGTACGATTTGTTGCCACTGTTCATTGGAAGACTAGTCTCCTCATATCCAACTGAGAATGCTTTAATCAAAGAGTAACATTTTAGCAATAAGCCATACATTTTCAAGACTTTCTTATTAAAGATGCAGGTAACCACTCTGAACATATTCCTTCCTTCCTAAACTCATTAAGAAGCAAAGAACAATCATCAATGACAAAGAACACATGACAGAATCATTATTCTATGTCAGCTTCATGTTCAGGAAGAAACATCTCATCTCATCATCATGGTTAGCAAAACCTTACACTTTAGAAACACATTTCTCAAGACAACATCTTTAGAAATGATCCCTGAAAGTATAGTCTTAACATTCTAACAATTGCTGAGAGGAAGTCATCTGCAAGACTACTGTTTTCACTCACAGGGTGCATTTTGTTGATGTTCAACACATTTTACGGTTTTAAATTTTGAAAAACCAAAACAGTTCAAATAAATTTACTTTCCCCCGATAAAATCAAGTGGATTGTAAAAAGTTCAAAAAGAAAAGCACTGGTCAATTGACCGAGGACCTGAATGTTGGCAAGGAACTTAAAAGTTTTAAATCAGACCGGATCCATTCATTACCGCATGTTTACCACTGGCTGTACCCTTGGTATTGTTGCAACAGTCAACCTATGCTCATTGTTATTGTTTTCACAGGTAGGCAAGTCCTGCTTTACAGGACATTTAAAAATTTAGTTTTACTCTTGTTGTTCCTCCCCACGGAAATCTTTAGTAAAAGGCGAATGATTTATGCGACTTGAAGAGAAACAAGAGTGATCTGCAGGCCGAACGTACTTTGGCCGACCCCATTCCCGGCCACACCAAGGTAACACACGGTTTCATGGTGACACTTTAGTTAACCAACAACTGATGGTATCCAGGGACATTCACAAGCAATGCTGCAGCACCTTACAAAGGTCCACAGATTTTAAATGACACCGGATCATTTCATTACCACATGTTCACCACTGGCTGTATCCTTTGTATAGTTGCAACAGTCACACTCCACTCATTGTTAATGTTTTCACAGGTAGGCAAGTCCTGCTTTACAGGACATTTAAAAATTTAGTTTTACTCTTGTTGTTCCTCCCCACGGAAATCTTTAGTAAAAGGCGAAAGATTTATGCGACTTGAAGAGAAACAAGAGTGATCTGCAGGCTGAACATACTTTGGCCGACCCCATTCCCAGCCACACCAAGGTAACACACGGTTTCAAGGTGACACTTTAGTTAACCAACAACTGATGGTATCCAGTCACATTCACAAGCAATGCTGCAGCACCTTACAAAGATCCACGGATTTTAGTCAAGTATCATCTCACCTTAGTTTAATGGGCACTACGGGTTCTGGTACTTAGCCAAAAAACAATAGGCATCAGTTTAATTTGTTTTTGTTCTATTTCCAAATATACAAGTTATAACATGAATGGGTTTTTAAGTGCCATGCGGTCGTACGATTTGTTGCCACTGTTCATTGGAAGACTAGTCTCCTCATAACCAACTGAGAATGCTTTAATCAAAGAGTAACATTTTAGCAATAAGCCATACATTTTCAAGACTTTCTTATTAAAGATGCAGGTAACCACTCTGAACATATTCCTTCCTTCCTAACCTCATTAAGAAGCAAAGAACAATCATCAATGACAAAGAACACATGACAGAATCATTATTCTATGTCAGCTTCATGTTCAGGAAGAAACATCTCATCTCATCATCATGGTTAGCAAAACCTTACACTTTAGAAACACATTTCTCAAGACAACATCTTTAGAAATGATCCCTGAAAGTATAGTCTTAACATTCTAACAATTGCTGAGAGGAAGTCATCTGCAAGACTACTGTTTTCACTCACAGGGTGCATTTTGTTGATGTTCAACACATTTTACGGTTTTAAATTTTGAAAAACCAAAACAGTTCAAATAAATTTACTTTCCCCCGATGAAATCAAGTGGATTGTAAAAAGTTCAAAAAGAAAAGCACTGGTCAATTGACCGAGGACCTGAATGTTGGCAAGGAACTTAAAAGTTTTAAATCAGACCGGATCCATTCATTACCGCATGTTTACCACTGGCTGTACCCTTGGTATTGATGCAACAGCCAACCTATGCTCATTGTTATCACAGGGCATTCAAAAATTTAGTTATACTCTTGTTGTTCCTCCCCACGGAAATCTTTAGTAAAAGGCGAAAGATTTATGCGACTTGAAGAGAAACAAGAGTGTTCTGCAGGCTCAACGTACTTTGGCCGACCCCATTCTCGGCCACACCAAGGTAACACACGGTTTCAAGGTGACACTTTAGTTAACCAACAACTGATGGTATCCAGGGACATTCACAAGCAATGCTGCAGCACCTTACAAAGGTCCACCGGATCATTTCATTACCACATGTTCACCACTGGCTGTATCCTTTGTATAGTTGCAACTGCACACCTAACATTGCAACAGTCACACTCCACTCATTGTTAATGTTTTCACAGGTAGGCAAGTCCTGCTTTACAGGACATTTAAAAATTTAGTTTTAATCTTGTTGTTCCTCCCCACGGAAATCTTTAGTAAAAGGCGAAAGATTTATGCAACTTGAAGAGAAACAAGAGTGATCTGCAGGCTGAACATACTTTGGCCGACCCCATTCCCAGCCACACCAAGGTAACACACGGTTTCAAGGTGACACTTTAGTTAACCAACAACTGATGGTATCCAGTCACATTCACAAGCAATGCTGCAGCACCTTACAAAGATCCACGGATTTTAGCCAAGTATCATCTCACCTTAGTTTAATGGGCACTACGGGTTCTGGTACTTAGCCAAAAAACAATAGGCATCAGTTTAATTTGTTTTTGTTCTATTTCCAAATATACAAGTTATAACATGAATGGGTTTTTAAGTGCCATGCGGTCGTACGATTTGTTGCCACTGTTCATTGGAAGACTAGTCTCCTCATAACCAACTGAGAATGCTTTAATCAAAGAGTAACTTTTTAGCAATAAGCCATACATTTTCAAGACTTTCTTATTAAAGATGCAGGTAACCACTCTGAACATATTCCTTCCTTCCTAACCTCATTAAGAAGCAAAGAACAATCATCAATGACAAAGAACACATGACAGAATCATTATTCTATGTCAGCTTCATGTTCAGGAAGAAACATCTCATCTCATCATCATGGTTAGCAAAACCTTACACTTTAGAAACACATTTCTCAAGACAAAATCTTTAGAAATGATCCCTGAAAGTATAGTCTTAACATTCTAACAATTGCTGAGAGGAAGTCATCTGCAAGACTACTGTTTTCACTCACAGGGTGCATTTTGTTGATGTTCAACACATTTTACGGTTTTAAATTTTGAAAAACCAAAACAGTTCAAATAAATATACTTTCCCCCGTTGAAATCAAGTGGATTGTAAAAAGTTCAAAAAGAAAAGCACTGGTCAATTGACCGAGGACCTGAATGTTGGCAAGGAACTTAAAAGTTTTAAATCAGACCGGATCCATTCATTACCGCATGTTTACCACTGGCTGTACCCTTGGTATTGTTGCAACAGTCAACCTATGCTCATTGTTATTGTTTTCACAGGTAGGCAAGTCCTGCTTTACAGGACATTTAAAAATTTAGTTTTACTCTTGTTGTTCCTCCCCACGGAAATCTTTAGTAAAAGGCGAAAGATTTATGCGACTTGAAGAGAAACAAGAGTGATCTGCAGGCCGAACGTACTTTGGCCGACCCCATTCCCGGCCACACCAAGGTAACACACGGTTTCAAGGTGACACTTTAGTTAAGCAACAACTGATGGTATCCAGGGACATTCACAAGCAATGCTGCAGCACCTTACAAAGGTCCACAGATTTCAAATGACACCGGATCCTTTCATTACCACATGTTTACCACTGGCTGTATCCTTTGTATAGTTGCAACTGCACACCTAACATTACTACGGTCACACTCCACTCGTTGTTATTGTTTTCACAGGTAGGCAAGTCCTGCTTTACAGGACATTTAAAAATTTAGTTTTACTCTTGTTGTTCCTCCCCACGGAAATCTTTAGTAAAAGGCGAAAGATTTATGCGACTTGAAGAGAAACAAGAGTGATCTGCAGGCTGAACATACTTTGGCCGACCCCATTCCCGGCCACACCAAGGTAACACACGGTTTCAAGGTGACACTTTAGTTAACCAACAACTGATGATATCCAGTCACATTCACAAGCAATGCTGCAGCACCTTACAAAGATCCACGGATTTTAGTCAAGTATCATCTCACCTTAGTTTAATGGGCACTACGGGTTCTGGTACTTAGCAAAAAAACAATAGGCATCAGTTTAATTTGTTTTTCTTCTATTTCCAAATGTACAAGTTATAACATGTATGGGTTTTTAAGTGCCATGCGGTCGTACGATTTGTTGCCACTGTTCATTGGAAGACTAGTCTCCTCAAATCCAACTGAGAATGCTTTAATCAAAGAGTAACATTTTAGCAATAAGCCATACATTTTCAAGACTTTCTTATTAAAGATGTAGGTAACCACTCTGAACATATTCCTTCCTAACATCATTAAGAAGCAAAGTACAATCATCAATGACAAAGAACACATGACAGAATCATTATTCTATGTCAGCTTCATGTTCAGGAAGAAACATCTCATCTCATCATCACGGTTAGCAAAACCTTACACTTTAGAAACACATTTCTCAAGACAACATCTTTAGAAATGATCCCTGAAAGTATAGTCTTAACATTCTAACAATTGCTGAGAGGAAGTCATCTGCAAGACTACTGTGTTCACTCACAGGGTGCATTTTGTTGATGTTCAACACATTTTACGGTTTTAAATTTTGAAAAACCAAAACAGTTCAAATAAATTTACTTTCCCCCGATGAAATCAAGTGGATTGTAAAAGGTTCAAAAAGAAAAGCACTGGTCAATTGACCGAGGACCTGAATGTTGGCAAGGAACTTAAAAGTTTTAAATCAGACCGGATCCATTCATTACCGCATGTTTACCACTGGCTGTGCCCTTGGTATTGTTGCAACAGTCAACCTATGCTCATTGTTATTGTTTTCACAGAAACGACAAGCCCTGCTTCACAGGGCATTCAAAAATTTAGTTATACTCTTGTTGTTCCTCCCCACGGAAATCTTTAGTAAAAGGCGAAAGATTTATGCGACTTGAAGAGAAACAAGAGTGATCTGCAGGCTGAACGTACTTTGGCCGACCCCACCAAGGTAACACACGGTTTCAAGGTGACCTTTTAGTTAACAAACAACTGATGGTATCCAGGGACATTCACAAGCAATGCTGCAGCACCTTACAAAGGTCCACAGATTTCAAATGACACCGGATCCTTTCATTACCACATGTTTACCACTGGCTGTATCCTTTGTATAGTTGCAACTGCACACCTAACATTACAACGGTCACACTCCACTCGTTGTTATTGTTTTCACAGGTAGGCAAGTCCTGCTTTACAGGACATTTAAACATTTAGTTTTACTCTTGTTGTTCCTCCCCACGGAAATCTTTAGTAAAAGGCGAAAGATTTATGCGACTTGAAGAGAAACAAGAGTGATCTGCAGGCTGAACATACTTTGGCCGACCCCATTCCCGGCCACACCAAGGTAACACACGGTTTCAAGGTGACACTTTAGCTAACCAACAACTGATGATATCCAGTCACATTCACAAGCAATGCTGCAGCACCTTACAAAGATCCACGGATTTTAGTCAAGTATCATCTCACCTTAGTTTAATGGGCACTACGGGTTCTGGTACTTAGCCAAAAAACAATAGGCATCAGTTTAATTTGTTTTTCTTCTATTTCCAAATGTACAAGTTATAACATGTATGGGTTTTTAAGTGCCATGCGGTCGTACGATTTGTTGCCACTGTTCATTGGAAGACTAGTCTCCTCAAATCCAACTGAGAATGCTTTAATCAAAGAGTAGCATTTTAGCAATAAGCCATACATTTTCAAGACTTTCTTATTAAAGATGTAGGTAACCACTCTGAACATATTCCTTCCTAACATCATTAAGAAGCAAAGAACAATCATCAATGACAAAGAACACATGACAGAATCATTATTCTATGTCAGCTTCATGTTCAGGAAGAAACATCTCATCTCATCATCACGGTTAGCAAAACCTTACACTTTAGAAACACATTTCTCAAGACAACATCTTTAGAAATGATCCCTGAAAGTATAGTCTTAACATTCTAACAATTGCTGAGAGGAAGTCATCTGCAAGACTACTGTTTTCACTCACAGGGTGCATTTTGTTGATGTTCAACACATTTTACGGTTTTAAATTTTGAAAAACCAAAACAGTTCAAATAAATTTACTTTCCCCCAAATGAAATCAAGTGGATTGTAAAAAGTTCAAAAAGAAAAGCACTAGTCAATTGACCGAGGACCTGAATGTTGGCAAGGAACTTAAAAGTTTTAAATCAGACCGGATCCATTCATTACCGCATGTTTACCACTGGCTGTACCCTTGGTATTGTTGCAACAGTCAACCTATGCTCATTGTTATTGTTTTCACAGGTAGGCAAGTCCTGCTTTACAGGACATTTAAAAATTTAGTTTTACTCTTGTTGTTCCTCCCCACGGAAATCTTTAGTAAAAGGCGAAAGATTTATGCGACTTGAAGAGAAACAAGAGTGATCTGCAGGCCGAACGTACTTTGGCCGACCCCATTCCCGGCCACACCAAGGTAACACACGGTTTCATGGGGACACTTTAGTTAACCAACAACTGATGGTATCCAGGGACATTCACAAGCAATGCTGCAGCACCTTACAAAGGTCCACAGATTTTAAATGACACCGGATCATTTCATTACCACATGTTCACCACTGGCTGTATCCTTTGTATAGTTGCAACTGCACACCTAACATTGCAACAGTCACACTCCACTCATTGTTAATGTTTTCACAGGTAGGCAAGTCCTGCTTTACAGGACATTTAAAAATTTAGTTTTACTCTTGTTGTTCCTCCCCACGGAAATCTTTAGTAAAAGGCGAAAGATTTATGCGACTTGAAGAGAAACAAGAGTGATCTGCAGGCTGAACATCCTTTGGCCGACCCCATTCCCAGCCACACCAAGGTAACACACGGTTTCAAGGTGACACTTTAGTTAACCAACAACTGATGGTATCCAGGGACATTCACAAGCAATGCTGCAGCACCTTACAAAGGTCCACAGATTTTAAATGACACCGGATCATTTCATTACCACATGTTCACCACTGGCTGTATCCTTTGTATAGTTGCAACAGTCACACTCCACTCATTGTTAATGTTAGTGATGGGTCCGGCAACACCGATGCATCGGCGCATGCGTCGAGCTCATAGAGCAAAACCCTGTGTCGGTGCGCGTACCGCTTTTAGAAAGTCACGTGACCGATCATGAGCTGTTTTGGTCACGTGACCGATACGCGAACTGTGTCGCACTGACGCCTCCTCTGTGCCCTGTGAGCGGGTCTTTTCTACAGCCGGAGAAATAATAACTAAGAAGAGAAATCGTCTAAAATGTAATACGTCGGAAAAACTTTTTATATTTTATTTTTTATAAAAATGTGTAAAAAAATAATATTAAAGAAATTCCCAGTCCACAATCATCCACAACACGTTCTCTTAGATTTCCATGTTATGATACATGTTCACATTATTTATTGACTGTATCTAAAAAAGATACAAATATATTTTTATTTAAATGAAGATATGAAATAATCCTAAATGAAATACAATGACTTGGTTTATATTAGCCCGTAAGGACCAGATCAGTCGCCCGCTGGCCTGTTCTAAAAATAGCTCAAAGAGCAGCACTTACCAGTGAGCTGCCTCTATTTTTTTAATTTTATTTATTTACTAGCAAGCTGGTCTCGCTTTGCTCGACATTTGTAATTCTAAAAGAGACAAAATTCAAATAGAATTTGAAAATCCAAGAAAATATTTTAAAGACTTGGTCTTCACTTGGAATAAGCGGTAGAAAATGGATGGATGGGTCTTCACTTGTTTAAATAAATTCATTTATTTTTTACTTTGCTTCTTATTACTTTTAGAAATACAATTTTAGAGAAAAAATACAACCTTAAAAATGATTTTAGGATTTTTAAACAAATATACCTTTTTACCTTTTAAATTTCTTCCTCTTCTTTCCTGACAATTTAAATCAATGTTCAAGTAAATTTATTTATTTTTTATTGTAAAGAATAATAAATATTTTAGCTTCTGTTTTTTCGACGAAGAATATTTGTGAAATATTTCTTCAAACTTACTATGATTAAAATTCAAAAAAATTATTCTGCCAAATCTAGAAAATCTGTAGAATCAAATTTAAATCTTATTTCAAAGTATTTTGAATTTCTTTTAAAATTTTTGTTCTGGAAAATCTAGAAGAAATACTGATTTGTCTTTGTTAGAAATATAGCTTGGTCCAATTTGTTAAATATTCTAACAAAGTACAGATTGGATTTTAACCAATTTAAAACATGTCATCAAAATTCTAAAATGTATCTTAATCAGGAAAAATTACTAATGATGTTCCATAAATTCTTTTTTTTATTTTTTCAAAAAGATTCTCTACAAAAAACCTTCCGTAAAAGGAAAAAAAAATGTACGACGGAATGACAGACAGAAATACCCATTTTTTTTTATATATATAAATTAATTTATTTAGCTATTCTTGTTTAAATCACACTTACGTGTAACTTACAAATGACAATATATTTATTTATTTAAGTGTGTATCAAACTGGTAGCCCTTCGCATTAATCAGTACCCAAGAAGTAGTGTTTGGTTTCAAAAAGGTTGGTGACCCCTGTACTAGGGCATAAAATCAGTGTCAGTTGAGTCGGTCCATAGGTTGCCTGTAGGGATTTTTAATGTCCAGCAGATGTCAGTATTTAGTGACACAGTATCGACACAGTATCAATACAGTTTTGCAATGTGTCGAAACGCTTCATGAGGCCTCATCAACCCATCACTAGTTAATGTTTTCACAGGTAGGCAAGTCCTGCTTTACAGGACATTTAAAAATTTACTTTTACTCTTGTTGTTCCTCCCCACGGAAATCTTTAGTAAAAGGCGAAAGATTTATGCGACTTGAAGAGAAACAAGAGTGATCTGCAGGCTGAACATACTTTGGCCGACCCCATTCCCAGCCACACCAAGGTAACACACGGTTTCAAGGTGACACTTTAGTTAACCAACAACTGATGGTATCCAGTCACATTCACAAGCAATGCTGCAGCACCTTACAAAGATCCACGGATTTTAGTCAAGTATCATCTCACCTTAGTTTAATGGGCACTACGGGTTCTGGTACTTAGCCAAAAAACAATAGGCATCAGTTTAATTTGTTTTTGTTCTATTTCCAAATATACAAGTTATAACATGAATGGGTTTTTAAGTGCCATGCGGTCGTACGATTTGTTGCCACTGTTCATTGGAAGACTAGTCTCCTCATAACCAACTGAGAATGCTTTAATCAAAGAGTAACATTTTAGCAATAAGCCATACATTTTCAAGACTTTCTTATTAAAGATGCAGGTAACCACTCTGAACATATTCCTTCCTTCCTAACCTCATTAAGAAGCAAAGAACAATCATCAATGACAAAGAACACATGACAGAATCATTATTCTATGTCAGCTTCATGTTCAGGAAGAAACATCTCATCTCATCATCATGGTTAGCAAAACCTTACACTTTAGAAACACATTTCTCAAGACAACATCTTTAGAAATGATCCCTGAAAGTATAGTCTTAACATTCTAACAATTGCTGAGAGGAAGTCATCTGCAAGACTACTGTTTTCACTCACAGGGTGCATTTTGTTGATGTTCAACACATTTTACGGTTTTAAATTTTGAAAAACCAAAACAGTTCAAATAAATTTACTTTCCCCCGATGAAATCAAGTGGATTGTAAAAAGTTCAAAAAGAAAAGCACTGGTCAATTGACCGAGGACCTGAATGTTGGCAAGGAACTTAAAAGTTTTAAATCAGACCGGATCCATTCATAACCGCATGTTTACCACTGGCTGTACCCTTGGTACTGTTGCAACAGTCAACCTATGCTCATTGTTATCACAGGGCATTCAAAAATTTAGTTATACTCTTGTTGTTCCTCCCCACGGAAATCTTTAGTAAAAGGCGAAAGATTTATGCGACTTGAAGAGAAACAAGAGTGTTCTGCAGGCTCAACGTACTTTGGCCGACCCCATTCCCGGCCACACCAAGGTAACACACGGTCAAGGTGACACTTTAGTTAACCAACAACTGACGGTATCCAGGGACATTCACAAGCAATGCTGCAGCACCTTACAAAGGTCCACAGATTTTAAATGACACCGGATCATTTCATTACCACATGTTCACCACTGGCTGTATCCTTTGTATAGTTGCAACTGCACACCTAACATTGCAACAGTCACACTCCACTCATTGTTAATGTTTTCACAGGTAGGCAAGTCCTGTTTTACAGGACATTTAAAAATTTAGTTTTACTCTTGTTGTTCCTCCCCACGGAAATCTTTAGTAAAAGGCGAAAGATTTATGCGACTTGAAGAGAAACAAGAGTGATCTGCAGGCTGAACATACTTTGGCCGACCCCATTCCCAGCCACACCAAGGTAACACACGGTTTCAAGGTGACACTTTAGTTAACCAACAACTGATGGTATCCAGTCACATTCACAAGCAATGCTGCAGCACCTTACAAAGATCCACGGATTTTAGTCAAGTATCATCTCACCTTAGTTTAATGGGCACTACGGGTTCTGGTACTTAGCCAAAAAACAATAGGCATCAGTTTAATTTGTTTTTCTTCTATTTCCAAATATACAAGTTATAACATGTATGGGTTTTTAAGTGCCATGCGGTCGTACGATTTGTTGCCACTGTTCATTGGAAGACTAGTCTCCTCATATCCAACTGAGAATGCTTTAATCAAAGAGTAACATTTTAGCAATAAGCCATACATTTTCAAGACTTTCTTATTAAAGATGTAGGTAACCACTCTGAACATATTCCTTCCTTCCTAAACTCATTAAGAAGCAAAGAACAATCATCAATGACAAAGAACACATGACAGAATCATTATTCTATGTCAGCTTCATGTTCAGGAAGAAACATCTCATCTCATCATCATCATGGTTAGCAAAACCTTACACTTTAGAAACACATTTCTCAAGACAAAATCTTTAGAAATGATCCCTGAAAGTATAGTCTTAACATTCTAACAATTGCTGAGAGGAAGTCATCTGCAAGACTACTGTTTTCACTCACAGGGTGCATTTTGTTGATGTTCAACACATTTTACGGTTTTAAATTTTGAAAAACCAAAACAGTTCAAATAAATTTACTTTCCCCCGATGAAATCAAGTGGATTGTAAAAAGTTCAAAAAGAAAAGCACTGGTCAATTGACCGAGGACCTGAATGTTGGCAAGGAACTTAAAAGTTTTAAATCAGACCGGATCCATTCATTACCGCATGTTTACCACTGGCTGTACCCTTGGTATTGTTGCAACAGTCAACCTATGCTCATTGTTATTGTTTTCACAGGTAGGCAAGTCCTGCTTTACAGGACATTTAAAAATTTAGTTTTACTCTTGTTGTTCCTCCCCACGGAAATCTTTAGTAAAAGGCGAAAGATTTATGCGACTTGAAGAGAAACAAGAGTGATCTGCAGGCCGAACGTACTTTGGCCGACCCCATTCCCGGCCACACCAAGGTAACACACGGTTTCATGGTGACACTTTAGTTAACCAACAACTGATGGTATCCAGGGACATTCACAAGCAATGCTGCAGCACCTTACAAAGGTCCACAGATTTTAAATGACACCAGATCATTTCATTACCACATGTTCACCACTGGCTGTATCCTTTGTATAGTTGCAACTGCACACCTAACATTGCAACAGTCACACTCCACTCATTGTTAATGTTTTCACAGGTAGGCAAGTCCTGCTTTACAGGACATTTAAAAATTTAGTTTTACTCTTGTTGTTCCTCCCCACGGAAACCTTTAGTAAAAGGCGAAAGATTTATGCGACTTGAAGAGAAACAAAAGTGATCTGCAGGCTGAACATACTTTGGCCGACCCCATTCCCAGCCACACCAAGGTAACACACGGTTTCAAGGTGACACTTTAGTTAACCAACAACTGATGGTATCCAGGGACATTCACAAGCAATGCTGCAGCACCTTACAAAGGTCCACAGATTTTAAATGACACCGGATCATTTCATTACCACATGTTCACCACTGGCTGTATCCTTTGTATAGTTGCAACTGCACACCTAACATTGCAACAGTCACACTCCACTCATTGTTAATGTTTTCACAGGTAGGCAAGTCCTGCTTTACAGGACATTTAAAAATTTAGTTTTACTCTTGTTGTTCCTCCCCACGGAAATCTTTAGTAAAAGGCGAAAGATTTATGCGACTTGAAGAGAAACAAGAGTGATCTGCAGGCTGAACATACTTTGGCCGACCCCATTCCCAGCCACACCAAGGTAACACACGGTTTCAAGGTGACACTTTAGTTAACCAACAACTGATGGTATCCAGGGACATTCACAAGCAATGCTGCAGCACCTTACAAAGGTCCACAGATTTCAAATGACACCGGATCCTTTCATTACCACATGTTTACCACTGGCTGTATCCTTTGTATAGTTGCAACTGCACACCTAACATTACAACAGTCACACTCCACTCGTTGTTATTGTTTTCACAGGTAGGCAAGTCCTGCTTTACAGGACATTTAAAAAATTAGTTTTACTCTCGTTGTTCCTCCCCACGGAAATCTTTAGTAAAAGGCAAAAGATGTATGCGACTTGAAGAGAAACAAGAGTGATCTGCAGGCTGAACATACTTTGGCCGACCCCATTCCCGGCCACACCAAGGTAACACACGGTTTCAAGGTGACACTTTAGTTAACCAACAACTGATGGTATCCAGTCACATTCACAAGCAATGCTGCAGCACCTTACAAAGATCCACGGATTTTAGTCAAGTATCATCTCACCTTAGTTTAATGGGCACTACGGGTTCTGGTACTTAGCCAAAAAACAATAGGCATCAGTTTAATTTGTTTTCCTTCTATTTCCAAATGTACAAGTCATAACATGTATGGGTTTTAAGTGCCATGCGGTCGTACGATTTGTTGCCACTGTTCATTGGAAGACTAGTCTCCTCATATCCAACTGAGAATGCTTTAATCAAAGAGTAACAGTTTAGCAATAAGCCATACATTTTCAAGACTTTCTTATTAAAGATGTAGGTAACCACTCTGAACATATTCCTTCCTTCCTAACTTCATTAAGAAGCAAAGAACAATCATCAATGACAAAGAACACATGACTGAATCATTACTCTATGTCAGCTTCATGTTCAGGAAGAAACATCTCATCTCATCATCATGGTTAGCAAAACCTTACACTTTAGAAACACATTTCTCAAGACAAAATCTTTAGAAATGATCCCTGAAAGTATAGTCTTAACATTCTAACAATTGCTGAGAGGAAGTCATCTGCAAGACTACTGTTTTCACTCACAGGGTGGATTTTGTTGATGTTCAACACATTTTACGGTTTTAAATTTTGAAAAACCAAAACAGTTCAAATAAATATACTTTCCCCCGTTGAAATCAAGTGGATTGTAAAAAGTTCAAAAAGAAAAGCACTGGTCAATTGACCGAGGACCTGAATGTTGGCAAGGAACTTAAAAGTTTTAAATCAGACCGGATCCATTCATTACCGCATGTTTACCACTGGCTGTACCCTTGGTATTGTTGCAACAGTCAACCTATGCTCATTGTTATTGTTTTCACAGGTAGGCAAGTCCTGCTTTACAGGACATTTAAAAATTTAGTTTTACTCTTGTTGTTCCTCCCCACGGAAATCTTTAGTAAAAGGCGAAAGATTTGTGCGACTTGAAGAGAAACAAGAGTGATCTGCAGGCCGAACGTACTTTGGCCGACCCCATTCCCGGCCACACCAAGGTAACACACGGTTTCATGGTGACACTTTAGTTAACCAACAACTGATGGTATCCAGGGACATTCACAAGCAATGCTGCAGCACCTTACAAAGGTCCACAGATTTTAAATGACACCGGATCATTTCATTACCACATGTTCACCACTGGCTGTATCCTTTGTATAGTTGCAACTGCACACCTAACATTGCAACAGTCACACTCCACTCATTGTTAATGTTTTCACAGGTAGGCAAGTCCTGCTTTACAGGACATTTAAAAATTTAGTTTTACTCTTGTTGTTCCTCCCCACGGAAATCTTTAGTAAAAGGCGAAAGATTTATGCGACTTGAAGAGAAACAAGAGTGATCTGCAGGCTGAACATCCTTTGGCCGACCCCATTCCCAGCCACACCAAGGTAACACACGGTTTCAAGGTGACACTTTAGTTAACCAACAACTGATGGTATCCAGGGACATTCACAAGCAATGCTGCAGCACCTTACAAAGGTCCACAGATTTTAAATGACACCGGATCATTTCATTACCACATGTTCACCACTGGCTGTATCCTTTGTATAGTTGCAACAGTCACACTCCACTCATTGTTAATGTTTTCACAGGTAGGCAAGTCCTGCTTTACAGGACATTTAAAAATTTAGTTTTACTCTTGTTGTTCCTCCCCACGGAAATCTTTAGTAAAAGGCGAAAGATTTATGCGACTTGAAGAGAAACAAGAGTGATCTGCAGGCTGAACATACTTTGGCCGACCCCATTCCCAGCCACACCAAGGTAACACACGGTTTCAAGGTGACACTTTAGTTAACCAACAACTGATGGTATCCAGTCACATTCACAAGCAATGCTGCAGCACCTTACAAAGATCCACGGATTTTAGTCAAGTATCATCTCACCTTAGTTTAATGGGCACTACGGGTTCTGGTACTTAGCCAAAAAACAATAGGCATCAGTTTAATTTGTTTTTGTTCTATTTCCAAATATACAAGTTATAACATGAATGGGTTTTTAAGTGCCATGCGGTCGTACGATTTGTTGCCACTGTTCATTGGAAGACTAGTCTCCTCATAACCAACTGAGAATGCTTTAATCAAAGAGTAACATTTTAGCAATAAGCCATACATTTTCAAGACTTTCTTATTAAAGATGCAGGTAACCACTCTGAACATATTCCTTCCTTCCTAACCTCATTAAGAAGCAAAGAACAATCATCAATGACAAAGAACACATGACAGAATCATTATTCTATGTCAGCTTCATGTTCAGGAAGAAACATCTCATCTCATCATCATGGTTAGCAAAACCTTACACTTTAGAAACACATTTCTCAAGACAACATCTTTAGAAATGATCCCTGAAAGTATAGTCTTAACATTCTAACAATTGCTGAGAGGAAGTCATCTGCAAGACTACTGTTTTCACTCACAGGGTGCATTTTGTTGATGTTCAACACATTTTACGGTTTTAAATTTTGAAAAACCAAAACAGTTCAAATAAATTTACTTTCCCCCGATGAAATCAAGTGGATTGTAAAAAGTTCAAAAAGAAAAGCACTGGTCAATTGACCGAGGACCTGAATGTTGGCAAGGAACTTAAAAGTTTTAAATCAGACCGGATCCATTCATTACCGCATGTTTACCACTGGCTGTACCCTTGGTATTGATGCAACAGCCAACCTATGCTCATTGTTATCACAGGGCATTCAAAAATTTAGTTATACTCTTGTTGTTCCTCCCCACGGAAATCTTTAGTAAAAGGCGAAAGATTTATGCGACTTGAAGAGAAACAAGAGTGTTCTGCAGGCTCAACGTACTTTGGCCGACCCCATTCCCGGCCACACCAAGGTAACACACGGTTTCAAGGTGACACTTTAGTTAACCAACAACTGATGGTATCCAGGGACATTCACAAGCAATGCTGCAGCACCTTACAAAGGTCCACCGGATCATTTCATTACCACATGTTCACCACTGGCTGTATCCTTTGTATAGTTGCAACTGCACACCTAACATTGCAACAGTCACACTCCACTCATTGTTAATGTTTTCACAGGTAGGCAAGTCCTGCTTTACAGGACATTTAAAAATTTAGTTTTAATCTTGTTGTTCCTCCCCACGGAAATCTTTAGTAAAAGGCGAAAGATTTATGCAACTTGAAGAGAAACAAGAGTGATCTGCAGGCTGAACATACTTTGGCCGACCCCATTCCCAGCCACACCAAGGTAACACACGGTTTCAAGGTGACACTTTAGTTAACCAACAACTGATGGTATCCAGTCACATTCACAAGCAATGCTGCAGCACCTTACAAAGATCCACGGATTTTAGCCAAGTATCATCTCACCTTAGTTTAATGGGCACTACGGGTTCTGGTACTTAGCCAAAAAACAATAGGCATCAGTTTAATTTGTTTTTGTTCTATTTCCAAATATACAAGTTATAACATGAATGGGTTTTTAAGTGCCATGCGGTCGTACGATTTGTTGCCACTGTTCATTGGAAGACTAGTCTCCTCATAACCAACTGAGAATGCTTTAATCAAAGAGTAACATTTTAGCAATAAGCCATACATTTTCAAGACTTTCTTATTAAAGATGCAGGTAACCACTCTGAAAATATTCCTTCCTTCCTAACCTCATTAAGAAGCAAAGAACAATCATCAATGACAAAGAACACATGACAGAATCATTATTCTATGTCAGCTTCATGTTCAGGAAGAAACATCTCATCTCATCATCATGGTTAGCAAAACCTTACACTTTAGAAACACATTTCTCAAGACAACATCTTTAGAAATGATCCCTGAAAGTATAGTCTTAACATTCTAACAATTGCTGAGAGGAAGTCATCTGCAAGACTACTGTTTTCACTCACAGGGTGCATTTTGTTGATGTTCAACACATTTTACGGTTTTAAATTTTGAAAAACCAAAACAGTTCAAATAAATTTACTTTCCCCCGATGAAATCAAGTGGATTGTAAAAAGTTCAAAAAGAAAAGCACTGGTCAATTGACCGAGGACCTGAATGTTGGCAAGGAACTTAAAAGTTTTAAATCAGACCGGATCCATTCATTACCGCATGTTTACCACTGGCTGTACCCTTGGTATTGTTGCAACAGTCAACCTATGCTCATTGTTATCACAAGGCATTCAAAAATTTAGTTATACTCTTGTTGTTCCTCCCCACGGAAATCTTTAGTAAAAGGCGAAAGATTTATGCGACTTGAAGAGAAACAAGAGTGTTCTGCAGGCTCAACGTACTTTGGCCGACCCCATTCCCGGCCACAGCAAGGTAACACACGGTTTCAAGGTGACACTTTAATTAACCAACAACTGATGGTATCCAGGGACATTCACAAGCAATGCTGCAGCACCTTACAAAGGTCCACAGATTTTAAATGACACCGGATCATTTCATTACCACATGTTCACCACTGGCTGTATCCTTTGTATAGTTGCAACTGCACACCTAACATTGCAACAGTCACACTCCACTCATTGTTAATGTTTTCACAGGTAGGCAAGTCCTGCTTTACAGGACATTTAAAAATTTAGTTTTACTCTTGTTGTTCCTCCCCACGGAAATCTTTAGTAAAAGGCGAAAGATTTATGCGACTTGAAGAGAAACAAGAGTGATCTGCAGGCTGAACATACTTTGGCCGACCCCATTCCCAGCCACACCAAGGTAACACACGGTTTCAAGGTGACACTTTAGTTAACCAACAACTGATGGTATCCAGTCACATTCACAAGCAATGCTGCAGCACCTTACAAAGATCCACGGATTTTAGTCAAGTATCATCTCACCTTAGTTTAATGGGCACTACGGGTTCTGGTACTTAGCCAAAAAACAATAGGCATCAGTTTAATTTGTTTTTGTTCTATTTCCAAATATACAAGTTATAACATGAATGGGTTTTTAAGTGCCATGCGGTCGTACGATTTGTTGCCACTGTTCATTGGAAGACTAGTCTCCTCATAACCAACTGAGAATGCTTTAATCAAAGAGTAACATTTTAGCAATAAGCCATACATTTTCAAGACTTTCTTATTAAAGATGCAGGTAACCACTCTGAACATATTCCTTCCTTCCTAACCTCATTAAGAAGCAAAGAACAATCATCAATGACAAAGAACACATGACAGAATCATTATTCTATGTCAGCTTCATGTTCAGGAAGAAACATCTCATCTCATCATCATGGTTAGCAAAACCTTACACTTTAGAAACACATTTCTCAAGACAACATCTTTAGAAATGATCCCTGAAAGTATAGTCTTAACATTCTAACAATTGCTGAGAGGAAGTCATCTGCAAGACTACTGTTTTCACTCACAGGGTGCATTTTGTTGATGTTCAACACATTTTACGGTTTTAAATTTTGAAAAACCAAAACAGTTCAAATAAATTTACTTTCCCCCGATGAAATCAAGTGGATTGTAAAAAGTTCAAAAAGAAAAGCACTGGTCAATTGACCGAGGACCTGAATGTTGGCAAGGAACTTAAAAGTTTTAAATCAGACCGGATCCATTCATAACCGCATGTTTACCACTGGCTGTACCCTTGGTACTGTTGCAACAGTCAACCTATGCTCATTGTTATCACAGGGCATTCAAAAATTTAGTTATACTCTTGTTGTTCCTCCCCACGGAAATCTTTAGTAAAAGGCGAAAGATTTATGCGACTTGAAGAGAAACAAGAGTGTTCTGCAGGCTCAACGTACTTTGGCCGACCCCATTCCCGGCCACACCAAGGTAACACACGGTCAAGGTGACACTTTAGTTAACCAACAACTGACGGTATCCAGGGACATTCACAAGCAATGCTGCAGCACCTTACAAAGGTCCACAGATTTTAAATGACACCGGATCATTTCATTACCACATGTTCACCACTGGCTGTATCCTTTGTATAGTTGCAACTGCACACCTAACATTGCAACAGTCACACTCCACTCATTGTTAATGTTTTCACAGGTAGGCAAGTCCTGTTTTACAGGACATTTAAAAATTTAGTTTTACTCTTGTTGTTCCTCCCCACGGAAATCTTTAGTAAAAGGCGAAAGATTTATGCGACTTGAAGAGAAACAAGAGTGATCTGCAGGCTGAACATACTTTGGCCGACCCCATTCCCAGCCACACCAAGGTAACACACGGTTTCAAGGTGACACTTTAGTTAACCAACAACTGATGGTATCCGGTCACATTCACAAGCAATGCTGCAGCACCTTACAAAGATCCACGGATTTTAGTCAAGTATCATCTCACCTTAGTTTAATGGGCACTACGGGTTCTGGTACTTAGCCAAAAAACAATAGGCATCAGTTTAATTTGTTTTTCTTCTATTTCCAAATATACAAGTTATAACATGTATGGGTTTTTAAGTGCCATGCGGTCGTACGATTTGTTGCCACTGTTCATTGGAAGACTAGTCTCCTCATATCCAACTGAGAATGCTTTAATCAAAGAGTAACATTTTAGCAATAAGCCATACATTTTCAAGACTTTCTTATTAAAGATGTAGGTAACCACTCTGAACATATTCCTTCCTTCCTAAACTCATTAAGAAGCAAAGAACAATCATCAATGACAAAGAACACATGACAGAATCATTATTCTATGTCAGCTTCATGTTCAGGAAGAAACATCTCATCTCATCATCATGGTTAGCAAAACCTTACACTTTAGAAACACATTTCTCAAGACAACATCTTTAGAAATGATCCCTGAAAGTATAGTCTTAACATTCTAACAATTGCTGAGAGGAAGTCATCTGCAAGACTACTGTTTTCACTCACAGGGTGCATTTTGTTGATGTTCAACACATTTTACGGTTTTAAATTTTGAAAAACCAAAACAGTTCAAATAAATTTACTTTCCCCCGATAAAATCAAGTGGATTGTAAAAAGTTCAAAAAGAAAAGCACTGGTCAATTGACCGAGGACCTGAATGTTGGCAAGGAACTTAAAAGTTTTAAATCAGACCGGATCCATTCATTACCGCATGTTTACCACTGGCTGTACCCTTGGTATTGTTGCAACAGTCAACCTATGCTCATTGTTATTGTTTTCACAGGTAGGCAAGTCCTGCTTTACAGGACATTTAAAAATTTAGTTTTACTCTTGTTGTTCCTCCCCACGGAAATCTTTAGTAAAAGGCGAAAGATTTATGCGACTTGAAGAGAAACAAGAGTGATCTGCAGGCCGAACGTACTTTGGCCGACCCCATTCCCGGCCACACCAAGGTAACACACGGTTTCATGGTGACACTTTAGTTAACCAACAACTGATGGTATCCAGGGACATTCACAAGCAATGCTGCAGCACCTTACAAAGGTCCACAGATTTTAAATGACACCGGATCATTTCATTACCACATGTTCACCACTGGCTGTATCCTTTGTATAGTTGCAACAGTCACACTCCACTCATTGTTAATGTTTTCACAGGTAGGCAAGTCCTGCTTTACAGGACATTTAAAAATTTAGTTTTACTCTTGTTGTTCCTCCCCACGGAAATCTTTAGTAAAAGGCGAAAGATTTATGCGACTTGAAGAGAAACAAGAGTGATCTGCAGGCTGAACATACTTTGGCCGACCCCATTCCCAGCCACACCAAGGTAACACACGGTTTCAAGGTGACACTTTAGTTAACCAACAACTGATGGTATCCAGTCACATTCACAAGCAATGCTGCAGCACCTTACAAAGATCCACGGATTTTAGTCAAGTATCATCTCACCTTAGTTTAATGGGCACTACGGGTTCTGGTACTTAGCCAAAAAACAATAGGCATCAGTTTAATTTGTTTTTGTTCTATTTCCAAATATACAAGTTATAACATGAATGGGTTTTTAAGTGCCATGCGGTCGTACGATTTGTTGCCACTGTTCATTGGAAGACTAGTCTCCTCATAACCAACTGAGAATGCTTTAATCAAAGAGTAACATTTTAGCAATAAGCCATACATTTTCAAGACTTTCTTATTAAAGATGCAGGTAACCACTCTGAACATATTCCTTCCTTCCTAACCTCATTAAGAAGCAAAGAACAATCATCAATGACAAAGAACACATGACAGAATCATTATTCTATGTCAGCTTCATGTTCAGGAAGAAACATCTCATCTCATCATCATGGTTAGCAAAACCTTACACTTTAGAAACACATTTCTCAAGACAACATCTTTAGAAATGATCCCTGAAAGTATAGTCTTAACATTCTAACAATTGCTGAGAGGAAGTCATCTGCAAGACTACTGTTTTCACTCACAGGGTGCATTTTGTTGATGTTCAACACATTTTACGGTTTTAAATTTTGAAAAACCAAAACAGTTCAAATAAATTTACTTTCCCCCGATGAAATCAAGTGGATTGTAAAAAGTTCAAAAAGAAAAGCACTGGTCAATTGACCGAGGACCTGAATGTTGGCAAGGAACTTAAAAGTTTTAAATCAGACCGGATCCATTCATTACCGCATGTTTACCACTGGCTGTACCCTTGGTATTGTTGCAACAGTCAACCTATGCTCATTGTTATCACAGGGCATTCAAAAATTTAGTTATACTCTTGTTGTTCCTCCCCACGGAAATCTTTAGTAAAAGGCGAAAGATTTATGCGACTTGAAGAGAAACAAGAGTGTTCTGCAGGCTCAACGTACTTTGGCCGACCCCATTCCCGGCCACACCAAGGTAACACACGGTCAAGGTGACACTTTAGTTAACCAACAACTGACGGTATCCAGGGACATTCACAAGCAATGCTGCAGCACCTTACAAAGGTCCACAGATTTTAAATGACACCGGATCATTTCATTACCACATGTTCACCACTGGCTGTATCCTTTGTATAGTTGCAACTGCACACCTAACATTGCAACAGTCACACTCCACTCATTGTTAATGTTTTCACAGGTAGGCAAGTCCTGCTTTACAGGACATTTAAAAATTTAGTTTTAATCTTGTTGTTCCTCCCCACGGAAATCTTTAGTAAAAGGCGAAAGATTCATGCGACTTGAAGAGAAACAAGAATGATCTGCAGGCTGAACGTACTTTGGCCGACCCCATTCCCAGCCACACCAAGGTAACACACGGTGTCAAGGTGACACTTTAGTTAACCAACAACTGATGGTATCCAGTCACATTCACAAGCAATGCTGCAGCACCTTACAAAGATCCACGGATTTTAGTCAAGTATCATCTCACCTTAGTTTAATGGGCACTACGGGTTCTGGTACTTAGCCAAAAAACAATAGGCATCAGTTTAATTTGTTTTTCTTCTATTTCCAAATATACAAGTTATAACATGTATGGGTTTTTAAGTGCCATGCGGTCGTACGATTTGATGCCACTGTTCATTGGAAGACTAGTCTCCTCATATCCAACTGAGAATGCTTTAATCAAAGAGTAACATTTTAGCAATAAGCCATACATTTTCAAGACTTTCTTATTAAAGATGTAGGTAACCACTCTGAACATATTCCTTCCTTCCTAAACTCATTAAGAAGCAAAGAAAAATCATCAATGACAAAGAACACATGACAGAATCATTATTCTATGTCAGCTTCATGTTCAGGAAGAAACATCTCATCTCATCATCATGGTTAGCAAAACCTTACACTTTAGAAACACATTTCTCAAGACAACATCTTTAGAAATGATCCCTGAAAGTATAGTCTTAACATTCTAACAATTGCTGAGAGGAAGTCATCTGCAAGACTACTGTTTTCACTCACAGGGTGCATTTTGTTGATGTTCAACACATTTTACGGTTTTAAATTTTGAAAAACCAAAACAGTTCAAATAAATTTACTTTCCCCCGATGAAATCAAGTGGATTGTGAAAAGTTCAAAAAGAAAAGCACTGGTCAATTGACCGAGGACCTGAATGTTGGCAAGGAACTTAAAAGTTTTAAATCAGACCGGATCCATTCATTACCGCATGTTTACCACTGGCTGTACCCTTGGTATTGTTGCAACAGTCAACCTGGCTGTACCCTTGGTATTGTTGCAACAGTCAACCTATGCTCATTGTTATTGTTTTCACAGGTAGGCAAGTCCTGCTTTACAGGACATTTAAAAATTTAGTTTTACTCTTGTTCCTCCCCACGGAAATCTTTAGTAAAAGGCGAAAGATTTATGCGACTTGAAGAGAAACAAGAGTGATCTGCAGGCCGAACGTACTTTGGCCGACCCCATTCCCGGCCACACCAAGGTAACACACGGTTTCATGGGGACACTTTAGTTAACCAACAACTGATGGTATCCAGGGACATTCACAAGCAATGCTGCAGCACCTTACAAAGGTCCACAGATTTTAAATGACACCGGATCATTTCATTACCACATGTTCACCACTGGCTGTATCCTTTGTATAGTTGCAACTGCACACCTAACATTGCAACAGTCACACTCCACTCATTGTTAATGTTTTCACAGGTAGGCAAGTCCTGCTTTACAGGACATTTAAAAATTTAGTTTTACTCTTGTTGTTCCTCCCCACGGAAATCTTTAGTAAAAGGCGAAAGATTTATGCGACTTGAAGAGAAACAAGAGTGATCTGCAGGCTGAACATCCTTTGGCCGACCCCATTCCCAGCCACACCAAGGTAACACACGGTTTCAAGGTGACACTTTAGTTAACCAACAACTGATGGTATCCAGGGACATTCACAAGCAATGCTGCAGCACCTTACAAAGGTCCACAGATTTTAAATGACACCGGATCATTTCATTACCACATGTTCACCACTGGCTGTATCCTTTGTATAGTTGCAACAGTCACACTCCACTCATTGTTAATGTTTTCACAGGTAGGCAAGTCCTGCTTTACAGGACATTTAAAAATTTAGTTTTACTCTTGTTGTTCCTCCCCACGGAAATCTTTAGTAAAAGGCGAAAGATTTATGCGACTTGAAGAGAAACAAGAGTGATCTGCAGGCTGAACATACTTTGGCCGACCCCATTCCCAGCCACACCAAGGTAACACACGGTTTCAAGGTGACACTTTAGTTAACCAACAACTGATGGTATCCAGTCACATTCACAAGCAATGCTGCAGCACCTTACAAAGATCCACGGATTTTAGTCAAGTATCATCTCACCTTAGTTTAATGGGCACTACGGGTTCTGGTACTTAGCCAAAAAACAATAGGCATCAGTTTAATTTGTTTTTGTTCTATTTCCAAATATACAAGTTATAACATGAATGGGTTTTTAAGTGCCATGCGGTCGTACGATTTGTTGCCACTGTTCATTGGAAGACTAGTCTCCTCATAACCAACTGAGAATGCTTTAATCAAAGAGTAACATTTTAGCAATAAGCCATACATTTTCAAGACTTTCTTATTAAAGATGCAGGTAACCACTCTGAACATATTCCTTCCTTCCTAACCTCATTAAGAAGCAAAGAACAATCATCAATGACAAAGAACACATGACAGAATCATTATTCTATGTCAGCTTCATGTTCAGGAAGAAACATCTCATCTCATCATCATGGTTAGCAAAACCTTACACTTTAGAAACACATTTCTCAAGACAACATCTTTAGAAATGATCCCTGAAAGTATAGTCTTAACATTCTAACAATTGCTGAGAGGAAGTCATCTGCAAGACTACTGTTTTCACTCACAGGGTGCATTTTGTTGATGTTCAACACATTTTACGGTTTTAAATTTTGAAAAACCAAAACAGTTCAAATAAATTTACTTTCCCCCGATGAAATCAAGTGGATTGTAAAAAGTTCAAAAAGAAAAGCACTGGTCAATTGACCGAGGACCTGAATGTTGGCAAGGAACTTAAAAGTTTTAAATCAGACCGGATCCATTCATTACCGCATGTTTACCACTGGCTGTACCCTTGGTATTGTTGCAACAGTCAACCTATGCTCATTGTTATCACAGGGCATTCAAAAATTTAGTTATACTCTTGTTGTTCCTCCCCACGGAAATCTTTAGTAAAAGGCGAAAGATTTATGCGACTTGAAGAGAAACAAGAGTGTTCTGCAGGCTCAACGTACTTTGGCCGACCCCATTCCCGGCCACACCAAGGTAACACACGGTCAAGGTGACACTTTAGTTAACCAACAACTGACGGTATCCAGGGACATTCACAAGCAATGCTGCAGCACCTTACAAAGGTCCACAGATTTTAAATGACACCGGATCATTTCATTACCACATGTTCACCACTGGCTGTATCCTTTGTATAGTTGCAACTGCACACCTAACATTGCAACAGTCACATTCCACTCATTGTTAATGTTTTCACAGGTAGGCAAGTCCTGCTTTACAGGACATTTAAAAATTTAGTTTTAATCTTGTTGTTCCTCCCCACGGAAATCTTTAGTAAAAAGCGAAAGATTTATGCGACTTGAAGAGAAACAAGAGTGATCTGCAGGCTGAACATACTTTGGCCGACCCCATTCCCAGCCACACCAAGGTAACACTCGGTTTCAAGGTGACACTTTAGTTAACCAACAACTGATGGTATCCAGTCACATTCACAAGCAATGCTGCAGCACCTTACAAAGATCCACGGATTTTAGCCAAGTATCATCTCACCTTAGTTTAATGGGCACTACGGGTTCTGGTACTTAGCCAAAAAACAATAGGCATCAGTTTAATTTGTTTTTGTTCTATTTCCAAATATACAAGTTATAACATGAATGGGTTTTTAAGTGCCATGCGGTCGTACGATTTGTTGCCACTGTTCATTGGAAGACTAGTCTCCTCATAACCAACTGAGAATGCTTTAATCAAAGAGTAACATTTTAGCAATAAGCCATACATTTTCAAGACTTTCTTATCAAAGATGCAGGTAACCACTCTGAACATATTCCTTCCTTCCTAACCTCATTAAGAAGCAAAGAACAATCATCAATGACAAAGAACACATGACAGAATCATTATTCTATGTCAGCTTCATGTTCAGGAAGAAACATCTCATCTCATCATCATGGTTAGCAAAACCTTACACTTTAGAAACACATTTCTCAAGACAACATCTTTAGAAATGATCCCTGAAAGTATAGTCTTAACATTCTAACAATTGTTGAGAGGAAGTCATCTGCAAGACTACTGTTTTCACTCACAGGGTGCATTTTGTTGATGTTCAACACATTTTACGGTTTTAAATTTTGAAAAACCAAAACAGTTCAAATAAATTTACTTTCCCCCGATGAAATCAAGTGGATTGTAAAAAGTTCAAAAAGAAAAGCACTGGTCAATTGACCGAGGACCTGAATGTTGGCAAGGAACTTAAAAGTTTTAAATCAGACCGGATCCATTCATTACCGCATGTTTACCACTGGCTGTACCCTTGGTATTGTTGCAACAGTCAACCTATGCTCATTGTTATCACAAGGCATTCAAAAATTTAGTTATACTCTTGTTGTTCCTCCCCACGGAAATCTTTAGTAAAAGGCGAAAGATTTATGCGACTTGAAGAGAAACAAGAGTGTTCTGCAGGCTCGACGTACTTTGGCCGACCCCATTCCCGGCCACACCAAGGTAACACACGGTTTCAAGGTGACACTTTAGTTAACCAACAACTGATGGTATCCAGGGACATTCACAAGCAATGCTGCAGCACCTTACAAAGGTCCACAGATTTTAAATGGCACCGGATCATTTCATTACCACATGTTCACCACTGGCTGTATCCTTTGTATAGTTGCAACTGCACACCTAACATTGCAACAGTCACACTCCACTCATTGTTAATGTTTTCACAGGTAGGCAAGTCCTGCTTTACAGGACATTTAAAAATTTACTTTTACTCTTGTTGTTCCTCCCCACGGAAATCTTTAGTAAAAGGCGAAAGATTTATGCGACTTGAAGAGAAACAAGAGTGATCTGCAGGCTGAACATACTTTGGCCGACCCCATTCCCAGCCACACCAAGGTAACACACGGTTTCAAGGTGACACTTTAGTTAACCAACAACTGATGGTATCCAGTCACATTCACAAGCAATGCTGCAGCACCTTACAAAGATCCACGGATTTTAGTCAAGTATCATCTCACCTTAGTTTAATGGGCACTACGGGTTCTGGTACTTAGCCAAAAAACAATAGGCATCAGTTTAATTTGTTTTTCTTCTATTTCCAAATATACAAGTTATAACATGTATGGGTTTTTAAGTGCCATGCGGTCGTACGATTTGTTGCCACTGTTCATTGGAAGACTAGTCTCCTCATATCCAGCTGAGAATGCTTTAATCAAAGAGTAACATTTTAGCAATAAGCCATACATTTTCAAGACTCTCTTATTAAAGATGTAGGTAACCACTCTGAACATATTCCTTCCTTCCTAAACTCATTAAGAAGCAAAGAACAATCATCAATGACAAAGAACACATGACAGAATCATTATTCTATGTCAGCTTCATGTTCAGGAAGAAACATCTCATCTCATCATCATGGTTAGCAAAACCTTACACTTTAGAAACACATTTCTCAAGACAACATCTTTGGAAATGATCCCTGAAAGTATAGTCTTAACATTCTAACAATTGCTGAGAGGAAGTCATCTGCAAGACTACTGTTTTCACTCACAGGGTGCATTTTGTTGATGTTCAACACATTTTACGGTTTTAAATTTTGAAAAACCAAAACAGTTCAAATAAATTTACTTTCCCCCGATAAAATCAAGTGGATTGTAAAAAGTTCAAAAAGAAAAGCACTGGTCAATTGACCGAGGACCTGAATGTTGGCAAGGAACTTAAAAGTTTTAAATCAGACCGGATCCATTCATTACCGCATGTTTACCACTGGCTGTACCCTTGGTATTGTTGCAACAGTCAACCTATGCTCATTGTTATTGTTTTCACAGGGCATTCAAAAATTTAGTTATACTCTTGTTGTTCCTCCCCACGGAAATATTTAGTAAAAGGCGAAAGATTTATGCGACTTGAAGAGAAACAAGAGTGTTCTGCAGGCTCAACGTACTTTGGCCGACCCCATTCCCGGCCACACCAAGGTAACACACGGTTTCAAGGTGACACTTTAGTGAACCAACAACTGATGGTATCCAGGGACATTCACAAGCAATGCTGCAGCACCTTACAAAGGTCCACAGATTTTAAATGACACCGGATCATTTCATTACCACATGTTCACCACTGGCTGTATCCTTTGTATAGTTGCAACAGTCACACTCCACTCGTTGTTATTGTTTTCACAGGTAGGCAAGTCCTGCTTTACAGGACATTTAAAAATTTAGTTTTACTCTTGTTGTTCCTCCCCACGGAAATCTTTAGTAAAAGGCGAAAGATTTATGCGACTTGAAGAGAAACAAGAATGATCTGCAGGCTGAACGTACTTTGGCCGACCCCATTCCCAGCCACACCAAGGTAACACACGGTGTCAAGGTGACACTTTAGTTAACCAACAACTGATGGTATCCAGTCACATTCACAAGCAATGCTGCAGCACCTTACAAAGATCCACGGATTTTAGTCAAGTATCATCTCACCTTAGTTTAATGGGCACTACGGGTTCTGGTACTTAGCCAAAAAACAATAGGCATCAGTTTAATTTGTTTTTCTTCTATTTCCAAATATACAAGTTATAACATGTACGGGTTTTTAAGTGCCATGCGGTCGTATGATTTGTTGCCACTGTTCATTGGAAGACTAGTCTCCTCATATCCAACTGAGAATGCTTTAATCAAAGAGTAACATTTTAGCAATAAGCCATACATTTTCAAAACTTTCTTATTAAAGATGTAGGTAACCACTCTGAACATATTCCTTCCTTCCTAACCTCATTAAGAAGCAAAGAACAATCATCAATGGCAAAGAACAATCATCAATGACAAAGAACACATGACAGAATCATTATTCTATGTCAGCTTCATGTTCAGGAAGAAACATCTCATCTCATCATCATCATGGTTAGCAAAACCTTACACTTTAGAAACACATTTCTCAAGACAAAATCTTTAGAAATGATCCCTGAAAGTATAGTCTTAACATTCTAACAATTGCTGAGAGGAAGTCATCTGCAAGACTACTGTTTTCACTCACAGGGTGCATTTTGTTGATGTTCAACACATTTTACGGTTTTAAATTTTGAAAAACCAAAACAGTTCAAATAAATTTACTTTCCCCCGATGAAATCAAGTGGATTGTAAAAAGTTCAAAAAGAAAAGCACTGGTCAATTGACCGAGGACCTGAATGTTGGCAAGGAACTTAAAAGTTTTAAATCAGACCGGATCCATTCATTACCGCATGTTTACCACTGGCTGTACCCTTGGTATTGTTGCAACAGTCAACCTATGCTCATTGTTATTGTTTTCACAGGTAGGCAAGTCCTGCTTTACAGGACATTTAAAAATTTAGTTTTACTCTTGTTGTTCCTCCCCACGGAAATCTTTAGTAAAAGGCGAAAGATTTATGCGACTTGAAGAGAAACAAGAGTGATCTGCAGGCCGAACGTACTTTGGCCGACCCCATTCCCGGCCACACCAAGGTAACACACGGTTTCATGGTGACACTTTAGTTAACCAACAACTGATGGTATCCAGGGACATTCACAAGCAATGCTGCAGCACCTTACAAAGGTCCACAGATTTTAAATGACACCGGATCATTTCATTACCACATGTTCACCACTGGCTGTATCCTTTGTATAGTTGCAACTGCACACCTAACATTGCAACAGTCACACTCCACTCATTGTTAATGTTTTCACAGGTAGGCAAGTCCTGCTTTACAGGACATTTAAAAATTTAGTTTTACTCTTGTTGTTCCTCCCCACGGAAATCTTTAGTAAAAGGCGAAAGATTTATGCGACTTGAAGAGAAACAAGAGTGATCTGCAGGCTGAACATACTTTGGCCGACCCCATTCCCAGCCACACCAAGGTAACACACGGTTTCAAGGTGACACTTTAGTTAACCAACAACTGATGGTATCCAGGGACATTCACAAGCAATGCTGCAGCACCTTACAAAGGTCCACAGATTTTAAATGACACCGGATCATTTCATTACCACATGTTCACCACTGGCTGTATCCTTTGTATAGTTGCAACTGCACACCTAACATTGCAACAGTCACACTCCACTCATTGTTAATGTTTTCACAGGTAGGCAAGTCCTGCTTTACAGGACATTTAAAAATTTAGTTTTACTCTTGTTGTTCCTCCCCACGGAAATCTTTAGTAAAAGGCGAAAGATTTATGCGACTTGAAGAGAAACAAGAGTGATCTGCAGGCTGAACATACTTTGGCCGACCCCATTCCCAGCCACACCAAGGTAACACACGGTTTCAAGGTGACACTTTAGTTAACCAACAACTGATGGTATCCAGGGACATTCACAAGCAATGCTGCAGCACCTTACAAAGGTCCACAGATTTCAAATGACACCGGATCCTTTCATTACCACATGTTTACCACTGGCTGTATCCTTTGTATAGTTGCAACTGCACACCTAACATTACAACAGTCACACTCCACTCGTTGTTATTGTTTTCACAGGTAGGCAAGTCCTGCTTTACAGGACATTTAAAAAATTAGTTTTACTCTTGTTGCTCCTCCCCACGGAAATCTTTAGTAAAAGGCGAAAGATGTATGCGACTTGAAGAGAAACAAGAGTGATCTGCAGGCTGAACATACTTTGGCCGACCCCATTCCCGGCCACACCAAGGTAACACACGGTTTCAAGGTGACACTTTAGTTAACCAACAACTGATGGTATCCAGTCACATTCACAAGCAATGCTGCAGCACCTTACAAAGATCCACGGATTTTAGTCAAGTATCATCTCACCTTAGTTTAATGGGCACTACGGGTTCTGGTACTTAGCCAAAAAACAATAGGCATCAGTTTAATTTGTTTTCCTTCTATTTCCAAATGTACAAGTCATAACATGTATGGGTTTTAAGTGCCATGCGGTCGTACGATTTGTTGCCACTGTTCATTGGAAGACTAGTCTCCTCATATCCAACTGAGAATGCTTTAATCAAAGAGTAACAGTTTAGCAATAAGCCATACATTTTCAAGACTTTCTTATTAAAGATGTAGGTAACCACTCTGAACATATTCCTTCCTTCCTAACCTCATTAAGAAGCAAAGAACAATCATCAATGACAAAGAACACATGACTGAATCATTATTCTATGTCAGCTTCATGTTCAGGAAGAAACATCTCATCTCATCATCATGGTTAGCAAAACCTTACACTTTAGAAACACATTTCTCAAGACAAAATCTTTAGAAATGATCCCTGAAAGTATAGTCTTAACATTCTAACAATTGCTGAGAGGAAGTCATCTGCAAGACTACTGTTTTCACTCACAGGGTGGATTTTGTTGATGTTCAACACATTTTACGGTTTTAAATTTTGAAAAACCAAAACAGTTCAAATAAATATACTTTCCCCCGTTGAAATCAAGTGGATTGTAAAAAGTTCAAAAAGAAAAGCACTGGTCAATTGACCGAGGACCTGAATGTTGGCAAGGAACTTAAAAGTTTTAAATCAGACCGGATCCATTCATTACCGCATGTTTACCACTGGCTGTACCCTTGGTATTGTTGCAACAGTCAACCTATGCTCATTGTTATTGTTTTCACAGGTAGGCAAGTCCTGCTTTAGAGGACATTTAAAAATTTAGTTTTACTCTTGTTGTTCCTCCCCACGGAAATCTTTAGTAAAAGGCGAAAGATTTACGCGACTTGAAGAGAAACAAGAGTGATCTGCAGGCCGAACGTACTTTGGCCGACCCCATTTCCGGCCACACCAAGGTAACACACGGTTTCAAGGTGACACTTTAGTTAACCAACAACTGATGGTATCCAGGGACATTCACAAGCAATGCTGCAGCACCTTACAAAGGTCCACAGATTTCAAATGACACCGGATCCTTTCATTACCACATATTTACCACTGGCTGTATCCTTTGTATAGGTACAACTGCACACCTAACATTACAACGGTCACACTCCACTCATTGTTATTGTTTTCACAGGTAGGCAAGTCCTGCTTTACAGGGCATTCAAAAATTTAGTTTTACTCTTGTTGTTCCTCCCCACGGAAATCTTTAGTAAAAGGCGAAAGATTTATGCGACTTGAAGAGAAACAAGAGTGATCTGCAGGCTGAACATACTTTGGCCGACCCTATTCCCGGCCACACCAAGGTAACACACGGTTTCAAGGTGACACTTTAGTTAACCAACAACTGATGGTATCCAGTCACATTCACAAGCAATGCTGCAGCACCTTACAAAGATCCACGGATTTTAGTCAAGTATCATCTCACCTTAGTTTAATGGGCACTACGGGTTCTGGTACTTAGCCAAAAAACAATAGGTATCAGTTTAATTTGTTTTTCTTCTATTTCCAAATGTACAAGTTATAACATGTATGGGTTTTTAAGTGCCATGCGGTCGTACGATTTGTTGCCACTGTTCATTGGAAGACTAGTCTCCTCAAATCCAACTGAGAATGCTTTAATCAAAGAGTAACATTTTAGCAATAAGCCATACATTTTCAAGACTTTCTTATTAAAGATGTAGGTAACCACTCTGAACATATTCCTTCCTTCCTAACCTCATTAAGAAGCAAAGAACAATCATCAATGACAAAGAACACATGACAGAATCATTATTCTATGTCAGCTTCATGTTCAGGAAGAAACATCTCATCTCATCATCATGGTTAGCAAAACCTTACACTTTAGAAACACATTTCTCAAGACAACATCTTTAGAAATGATCCCTGAAAGTATAGTCTTAACATTCTAACAATTGCTGAGAGGAAGTCATCTGCAAGACTACTGTGTTCACTCACAGGGTGCATTTTGTTGATGTTCAACACATTTTACGGTTTTAAATTTTGGAAAACCAAAACAGTTCAAATAAATTTACTTTCCCCCGATGAAATCAAGTGGATTGTAAAAAGTTCAAAAAGAAAAGCACTGGTCAATTGACCGAGGACCTGAATGTTGGCAAGGAACTTAAAAGTTTCAAATCAGACCGGATCCATTCATTACCGCATGTTTACCACTGGCTGTACCCTTGGTATTGTTGCAACAGTCAACCTATGCTCATTGTTATTGTTTTCACAGGTAGGCAAGTCCTGCTTTACAGGACATTTAAAAATTTAGTTTTACTCTTGTTGTTCCTCCCCACGGAAATCTTTAGTAAAAGGCGAAAGATTTATGCGACTTGAAGAGAAACAAGAGTGATCTGCAGGCCGAACGTACTTTGGGCGACCCATTCCCACACCAAGGTAACACACGGTTTCAAGGTGACACTTTAGTTAACCAACAACTGATGGTATCCAGGGACATTCACAAGCAATGCTGCAGCACCTTACAAAGGTCCACCGGATCATTTCATTACCACATGTTCACCACTGGCTGTATCCTTTGTATAGTTGCAACTGCACACCTAACATTGCAACAGTCACACTCCACTCATTGTTAATGTTTTCACAGGTAGGCAAGTCCTGCTTTACAGGACATTTAAAAATTTAGTTTTACTCTTGTTGTTCCTCCCCACAGAAATCTTCAGTAAAAGGCGAAAGATTTATGCGACTTGAAGAGAAACAAGAGTGATCTGCAGGCTGAACATACTTTGGCCGACCCCATTCCCGGCCACACCAAGGTAACACACGGTTTCAAGGTGACACTTTAGTTAACCAACAACTGATGGTATCCAGTCACATTCACAAGCAATGCTGCAGCACCTTACAAAGATCCACGGATTTTAGTCAAGTATCATCTCACCTTAGTTTAATGGGCACTACGGGTTCTGGTACTTTGCCAAAAAACAATAGGCATCAGTTTAATTTGTTTTTCTTCTATTTCCAAATGTACAAGTTATAACATGTATGGGTTTTTAAGTGCCATGCGGTCGTACGATTTGTTGCCACTGTTCATTGGAAGACTAGTCTCCTCAAATCCAACTGAGAATGCTTTAATCAAAGAGTAACATTTTAGCAATAAGCCATACATTTTCAAGACTTTCTTATTAAAGATGTAGGTAACCACTCTGAACATATTCCTTCCTTCCTAACCTCATTAAGAAGCAAAGAACAATCATCAATGACAAAGAACACATAACAGAATCATTATTCTATGTCAGCTTCATGTTCAGGAAGAAACATCTCATCTCATCATCATGGTTAGCAAAACCTTACACTTTAGAACACATTTCTCAAGACAACATCTTTAGAAATTATCCCTGAAAGTATAGTCTTAACATTCTAACAATTGCTGAGAGGAAGTCATCTGCAAGACTACTGTTTTCACTCACAGGGTGCATTTTGTTGATGTTCAACACATTTTACGGTTTTAAATTTTGAAAAACCAAAACAGTTCAAATAAATTTACTTTCCCCCGATGAAATCAAGTGGATTGTAAAAAGTTCAAAAAGAAAAGCACTGGTCAATTGACCGAGGACCTGAATGTTGGCAAGGAACTTAAAAGTTTTAAATCAGACCGGATCCATTCATTACCGCATGTTTACCACTGGCTGTACCCTTGGTATTGTTGCAACAGTCAACCTATGCTCAGTGTTATCACAAGGCATTCAAAAATTTAGTTATACTCTTGTTGTTCCTCCCCACGGAAATCTTTAGTAAAAGGCGAAAGATTTATGCGACTTGAAGAGAAACAAGAGTGTTCTGCAGGCTCAACGTACTTTGGCCGACCCCATTCCCGGCCACACCAAGGTAACACACGGTTTCAAGGTGACACTTTAGTTAACCAACAACTGATGGTATCCAGGGACATTCACAAGCAATGCTGCAGCACCTTACAAAGGTCCACAGATTTTAAATGACACCGGATCATTTCATTACCACATGTTCACCACTGGCTGTATCCTTTGTATAGTTGCAACTGCACACCTAACATTGCAACAGTCACACTCCACTCATTGTTAATGTTTTCACAGGTAGGCAAGTCCTGCTTTACAGGACATTTAAAAATTTAGTTTTACTCTTGTTGTTCCTCCCCACGGAAATCTTTAGTAAAAGGCGAAAGATTTATGCGGCTTGAAGAGAAACAAGAGTGATCTGCAGGCTGAACATACTTTGGCCGACCCCATTCCCAGCCACACCAAGGTAACACACGGTTTCAAGGTGACACTTTAGTTAACCAACAACTGATGGTATCCAGTCACATTCACAAGCAATGCTGCAGCACCTTACAAAGATCCACGGATTTTAGTCAAGTATCATCTCACCTTAGTTTAATGGGCACTACGGGTTCTGGTACTTAGCCAAAAAACAAAAGGCATCAGTTTAATTTGTTTTTCTTCTATTTCCAAATATACAAGTTATAACATGTATGGGTTTTTAAGTGCCATGCGGTCGTACGATTTGTTGCCACTGTTCATTGGAAGACTAGTCTCCTCATATCCAACTGAGAATGCTTTAATCAAAGAGTAACATTTTAGCAATAAGCCATACATTTTCAAGACTTTCTTATTAAAGATGCAGGTAACCACTCTGAACATATTCCTTCCTTCCTAAACTCATTAAGAAGCAAAGAACAATCATCAATGACAAAGAACACATGACAGAATCATTATTCTATGTCAGCTTCATGTTCAGGAAGAAACATCTCATCTCATCATCATGGTTAGCAAAACCTTACACTTTAGAAACACATTTCTCAAGACAACATCTTTAGAAATGATCCCTGAAAGTATAGTCTTAACATTCTAACAATTGCTGAGAGGAAGTCATCTGCAAGACTACTGTTTTCACTCACAGGGTGCATTTTGTTGATGTTCAACACATTTTACGGTTTTAAATTTTGAAAAACCAAAACAGTTCAAATAAATTTACTTTCCCCCGATAAAATCAAGTGGATTGTAAAAAGTTCAAAAAGAAAAGCACTGGTCAATTGACCGAGGACCTGAATGTTGGCAAGGAACTAAATCAGACCGGATCCATTCATTACCGCATGTTTACCACTGGCTGTACCCTTGGTATTGTTGCAACAGTCAACCTATGCTCATTGTTATTGTTTTCACAGGTAGGCAAGTCCTGCTTTACAGGACATTTAAAAATTTAGTTTTACTCTTGTTGTTCCTCCCCACGGAAATCTTTAGTAAAAGGCGAAAGATTTATGCGACTTGAAGAGAAACAAGAGTGATCTGCAGGCCGAACGTACTTTGGCCGACCCCATTCCCGGCCACACCAAGGTAACACACGGTTTCATGGTGACACTTTAGTTAACCAACAACTGATGGTATCCAGGGACATTCACAAGCAATGCTGCAGCACCTTACAAAGGTCCACAGATTTTAAATGACACCGGATCATTTCATTACCACATGTTCACCACTGGCTGTATCCTTTGTATAGTTGCAACAGTCACACTCCACTCATTGTTAATGTTTTCACAGGTAGGCAAGTCCTGCTTTACAGGACATTTAAAAATTTAGTTTTACTCTTGTTGTTCCTCCCCACGGAAATCTTTAGTAAAAGGCGAAAGATTTATGCGACTTGAAGAGAAACAAGAGTGATCTGCAGGCTGAACATACTTTGGCCGACCCCATTCCCAGCCACACCAAGGTAACACACGGTTTCAAGGTGACACTTTAGTTAACCAACAACTGATGGTATCCAGTCACATTCACAAGCAATGCTGCAGCACCTTACAAAGATCCACGGATTTTAGTCAAGTATCATCTCACCTTAGTTTAATGGGCACTACGGGTTCTGGTACTTAGCCAAAAAACAATAGGCATCAGTTTAATTTGTTTTTGTTCTATTTCCAAATATACAAGTTATAACATGAATGGGTTTTTAAGTGCCATGCGGTCGTACGATTTGTTGCCACTGTTCATTGGAAGACTAGTCTCCTCATAACCAACTGAGAATGCTTTAATCAAAGAGTAACATTTTAGCAATAAGCCATACATTTTCAAGACTTTCTTATTAAAGATGCAGGTAACCACTCTGAACATATTCCTTCCTTCCTAACCTCATTAAGAAGCAAAGAACAATCATCAATGACAAAGAACACATGACAGAATCATTATTCTATGTCAGCTTCATGTTCAGGAAGAAACATCTCATCTCATCATCATGGTTAGCAAAACCTTACACTTTAGAAACACATTTCTCAAGACAACATCTTTAGAAATGATCCCTGAAAGTATAGTCTTAACATTCTAACAATTGCTGAGAGGAAGTCATCTGCAAGACTACTGTTTTCACTCACAGGGTGCATTTTGTTGATGTTCAACACATTTTACGGTTTTAAATTTTGAAAAACCAAAACAGTTCAAATAAATTTACTTTCCCCCGATGAAATCAAGTGGATTGTAAAAAGTTCAAAAAGAAAAGCACTGGTCAATTGACCGAGGACCTGAATGTTGGCAAGGAACTTAAAAGTTTTAAATCAGACCGGATCCATTCATTACCGCATGTTTACCACTGGCTGTACCCTTGGTATTGATGCAACAGCCAACCTATGCTCATTGTTATCACAGGGCATTCAAAAATTTAGTTATACTCTTGTTGTTCCTCCCCACGGAAATCTTTAGTAAAAGGCGAAAGATTTATGCGACTTGAAGAGAAACAAGAGTGTTCTGCAGGCTCAACGTACTTTGGCCGACCCCATTCTCGGCCACACCAAGGTAACACACGGTTTCAAGGTGACACTTTAGTTAACCAACAACTGATGGTATCCAGGGACATTCACAAGCAATGCTGCAGCACCTTACAAAGGTCCACCGGATCATTTCATTACCACATGTTCACCACTGGCTGTATCCTTTGTATAGTTGCAACTGCACACCTAACATTGCAACAGTCACACTCCACTCATTGTTAATGTTTTCACAGGTAGGCAAGTCCTGCTTTACAGGACATTTAAAAATTTAGTTTTACTCTTGTTGTTCCTCCCCACGGAAATCTTTAGTAAAAGGCGAAAGATTTATGCGACTTGAAGAGAAACAAGAGTGATCTGCAGGCTGAACATACTTTGGCCGACCCCATTCCCAGCCACACCAAGGTAACACACGGTTTCAAGGTGACACTTTAGTTAACCAACAACTGATGGTATCCAGTCACATTCACAAGCAATGCTGCAGCACCTTACAAAGATCCACGGATTTTAGTCAAGTATCATCTCACCTTAGTTTAATGGGCACTACGGGTTCTGGTACTTAGCCAAAAAACAATAGGCATCAGTTTAATTTGTTTTTCTTCTATTTCCAAATATACAAGTTATAACATGTATGGGTTTTTAAGTGCCATGCGGTCGTACGATTTGTTGCCACTGTTCATTGGAAGACTAGTCTCCTCATATCCAACTGAGAATGCTTTAATCAAAGAGTAACATTTTAGCAATAAGCCATACATTTTCAAGACTTTCTTATTAAAGATGTAGGTAACCACTCTGAACATATTCCTTCCTTCCTAAACTCATTAAGAAGCAAAGAACAATCATCAATGACAAAGAACACATGACAGAATCATTATTCTATGTCAGCTTCATGTTCAGGAAGAAACATCTCATCTCATCATCATGGTTAGCAAAACCTTACACTTTAGAAACACATTTCTCAAGACAACATCTTTAGAAATGATCCCTGAAAGTATAGTCTTAACATTCTAACAATTGCTGAGAGGAAGTCATCTGCAAGACTACTGTTTTCACTCACAGGGTGCATTTTGTTGATGTTCAACACATTTTACGGTTTTAAATTTTGAAAAACCAAAACAGTTCAAATAAATTTACTTTCCCCCGATAAAATCAAGTGGATTGTAAAAAGTTCAAAAAGAAAAGCACTGGTCAATTGACCGAGGACCTGAATGTTGGCAAGGAACTTAAAAGTTTTAAATCAGACCGGATCCATTCATTACCGCATGTTTACCACTGGCTGTACCCTTGGTATTGTTGCAACAGTCAACCTATGCTCATTGTTATTGTTTTCACAGGGCATTCAAAAATTTAGTTATACTCTTGTTGTTCCTCCCCACGGAAATATTTAGTAAAAGGCGAAAGATTTATGCGACTTGAAGAGAAACAAGAGTGTTCTGCAGGCTCAACGTACTTTGGCCGACCCCATTCCCGGCCACACCAAGGTAACACACGGTTTCAAGGTGACACTTTAGTGAACCAACAACTGATGGTATCCAGGGACATTCACAAGCAATGCTGCAGCACCTTACAAAGGTCCACAGATTTTAAATGACACCGGATCATTTCATTACCACATGTTCACCACTGGCTGTATCCTTTGTATAGTTGCAACAGTCACACTCCACTCGTTGTTATTGTTTTCACAGGTAGGCAAGTCCTGCTTTACAGGACATTTAAAAATTTAGTTTTACTCTTGTTGTTCCTCCCCACGGAAATCTTTAGTAAAAGGCGAAAGATTTATGCGACTTGAAGAGAAACAAGAATGATCTGCAGGCTGAACGTACTTTGGCCGACCCCATTCCCAGCCACACCAAGGTAACACACGGTGTCAAGGTGACACTTTAGTTAACCAACAACTGATGGTATCCAGTCACATTCACAAGCAATGCTGCAGCACCTTACAAAGATCCACGGATTTTAGTCAAGTATCATCTCACCTTAGTTTAATGGGCACTACGGGTTCTGGTACTTAGCCAAAAAACAATAGGCATCAGTTTAATTTGTTTTTCTTCTATTTCCAAATATACAAGTTATAACATGTATGGGTTTTTAAGTGCCATGCGGTCGTACGATTTGTTGCCACTGTTCATTGGAAGACTAGTCTCCTCATATCCAACTGAGAATGCTTTAATCAAAGAGTAACATTTTAGCAATAAGCCATACATTTTCAAGACTTTCTTATTAAAGATGTAGGTAACCACTCTGAACATATTCCTTCCTTCCTAACCTCATTAAGAAGCAAAGAACAATCATCAATGGCAAAGAACAATCATCAATGACAAAGAACACATGACAGAATCATTATTCTATGTCAGCTTCATGTTCAGGAAGAAACATCTCATCTCATCATCATCATGGTTAGCAAAACCTTACACTTTAGAAACACATTTCTCAAGACAAAATCTTTAGAAATGATCCCTGAAAGTATAGTCTTAACATTCTAACAATTGCTGAGAGGAAGTCATCTGCAAGACTACTGTTTTCACTCACAGGGTGCATTTTGTTGATGTTCAACACATTTTACGGTTTTAAATTTTGAAAAACCAAAACAGTTCAAATAAATTTACTTTCCCCCGATGAAATCAAGTGGATTGTAAAAAGTTCAAAAAGAAAAGCACTGGTCAATTGACCGAGGACCTGAATGTTGGCAAGGAACTTAAAAGTTTTAAATCAGACCGGATCCATTCATTACCGCATGTTTACCACTGGCTGTACCCTTGGTATTGTTGCAACAGTCAACCTATGCTCATTGTTATTGTTTTCACAGGTAGGCAAGTCCTGCTTTACAGGACATTTAAAAATTTAGTTTTACTCTTGTTGTTCCTCCCCACGGAAATCTTTAGTAAAAGGCGAAAGATTTATGCGACTTGAAGAGAAACAAGAGTGATCTGCAGGCCGAACGTACTTTGGCCGACCCCATTCCCGGCCACACCAAGGTAACACACGGTTTCATGGTGACACTTTAGTTAACCAACAACTGATGGTATCCAGGGACATTCACAAGCAATGCTGCAGCACCTTACAAAGGTCCACAGATTTTAAATGACACCAGATCATTTCATTACCACATGTTCACCACTGGCTGTATCCTTTGTATAGTTGCAACTGCACACCTAACATTGCAACAGTCACACTCCACTCATTGTTAATGTTTTCACAGGTAGGCAAGTCCTGCTTTACAGGACATTTAAAAATTTAGTTTTACTCTTGTTGTTCCTCCCCACGGAAACCTTTAGTAAAAGGCGAAAGATTTATGCGACTTGAAGAGAAACAAAAGTGATCTGCAGGCTGAACATACTTTGGCCGACCCCATTCCCAGCCACACCAAGGTAACACACGGTTTCAAGGTGACACTTTAGTTAACCAACAACTGATGGTATCCAGGGACATTCACAAGCAATGCTGCAGCACCTTACAAAGGTCCACAGATTTTAAATGACACCGGATCATTTCATTACCACATGTTCACCACTGGCTGTATCCTTTGTATAGTTGCAACTGCACACCTAACATTGCAACAGTCACACTCCACTCATTGTTAATGTTTTCACAGGTAGGCAAGTCCTGCTTTACAGGACATTTAAAAATTTAGTTTTACTCTTGTTGTTCCTCCCCACGGAAATCTTTAGTAAAAGGCGAAAGATTTATGCGACTTGAAGAGAAACAAGAGTGATCTGCAGGCTGAACATACTTTGGCCGACCCCATTCCCAGCCACACCAAGGTAACACACGGTTTCAAGGTGACACTTTAGTTAACCAACAACTGATGGTATCCAGGGACATTCACAAGCAATGCTGCAGCACCTTACAAAGGTCCACAGATTTCAAATGACACCGGATCCTTTCATTACCACATGTTTACCACTGGCTGTATCCTTTGTATAGTTGCAACTGCACACCTAACATTACAACAGTCACACTCCACTCGTTGTTATTGTTTTCACAGGTAGGCAAGTCCTGCTTTACAGGACATTTAAAAAATTAGTTTTACTCTCGTTGTTCCTCCCCACGGAAATCTTTAGTAAAAGGCAAAAGATGTATGCGACTTGAAGAGAAACAAGAGTGATCTGCAGGCTGAACATACTTTGGCCGACCCCATTCCCGGCCACACCAAGGTAACACACGGTTTCAAGGTGACACTTTAGTTAACCAACAACTGATGGTATCCAGTCACATTCACAAGCAATGCTGCAGCACCTTACAAAGATCCACGGATTTTAGTCAAGTATCATCTCACCTTAGTTTAATGGGCACTACGGGTTCTGGTACTTAGCCAAAAAACAATAGGCATCAGTTTAATTTGTTTTCCTTCTATTTCCAAATGTACAAGTCATAACATGTATGGGTTTTAAGTGCCATGCGGTCGTACGATTTGTTGCCACTGTTCATTGGAAGACTAGTCTCCTCATATCCAACTGAGAATGCTTTAATCAAAGAGTAACAGTTTAGCAATAAGCCATACATTTTCAAGACTTTCTTATTAAAGATGTAGGTAACCACTCTGAACATATTCCTTCCTTCCTAACCTCATTAAGAAGCAAAGAACAATCATCAATGACAAAGAACACATGACTGAATCATTACTCTATGTCAGCTTCATGTTCAGGAAGAAACATCTCATCTCATCATCATGGTTAGCAAAACCTTACACTTTAGAAACACATTTCTCAAGACAAAATCTTTAGAAATGATCCCTGAAAGTATAGTCTTAACATTCTAACAATTGCTGAGAGGAAGTCATCTGCAAGACTACTGTTTTCACTCACAGGGTGGATTTTGTTGATGTTCAACACATTTTACGGTTTTAAATTTTGAAAAACCAAAACAGTTCAAATAAATATACTTTCCCCCGTTGAAATCAAGTGGATTGTAAAAAGTTCAAAAAGAAAAGCACTGGTCAATTGACCGAGGACCTGAATGTTGGCAAGGAACTTAAAAGTTTTAAATCAGACCGGATCCATTCATTACCGCATGTTTACCACTGGCTGTACCCTTGGTATTGTTGCAACAGTCAACCTATGCTCATTGTTATTGTTTTCACAGGTAGGCAAGTCCTGCTTTACAGGACATTTAAAAATTTAGTTTTACTCTTGTTGTTCCTCCCCACGGAAATCTTTAGTAAAAGGCGAAAGATTTGTGCGACTTGAAGAGAAACAAGAGTGATCTGCAGGCCGAACGTACTTTGGCCGACCCCATTCCCGGCCACACCAAGGTAACACACGGTTTCATGGTGACACTTTAGTTAACCAACAACTGATGGTATCCAGGGACATTCACAAGCAATGCTGCAGCACCTTACAAAGGTCCACAGATTTTAAATGACACCAGATCATTTCATTACCACATGTTCACCACTGGCTGTATCCTTTGTATAGTTGCAACTGCACACCTAACATTGCAACAGTCACACTCCACTCATTGTTAATGTTTTCACAGGTAGGCAAGTCCTGCTTTACAGGACATTTAAAAATTTAGTTTTACTCTTGTTGTTCCTCCCCACGGAAATCTTTAGTAAAAGGCGAAAGATTTATGCGACTTGAAGAGAAACAAGAGTGATCTGCAGGCTGAACATCCTTTGGCCGACCCCATTCCCAGCCACACCAAGGTAACACACGGTTTCAAGGTGACACTTTAGTTAACCAACAACTGATGGTATCCAGGGACATTCACAAGCAATGCTGCAGCACCTTACAAAGGTCCACAGATTTTAAATGACACCGGATCATTTCATTACCACATGTTCACCACTGGCTGTATCCTTTGTATAGTTGCAACAGTCACACTCCACTCATTGTTAATGTTTTCACAGGTAGGCAAGTCTTGCTTTACAGGACATTTAAAAATTTAGTTTTACTCTTGTTGTTCCTCCCCACGGAAATCTTTAGTAAAAGGCGAAAGATTTATGCGACTTGAAGAGAAACAAGAGTGATCTGCAGGCTGAACATACTTTGGCCGACCCCATTCCCAGCCACACCAAGGTAACACACGGTTTCAAGGTGACACTTTAGTTAACCAACAACTGATGGTATCCAGTCACATTCACAAGCAATGCTGCAGCACCTTACAAAGATCCACGGATTTTAGTCAAGTATCATCTCACCTTAGTTTAATGGGCACTACGGGTTCTGGTACTTAGCCAAAAAACAATAGGCATCAGTTTAATTTGTTTTTGTTCTATTTCCAAATATACAAGTTATAACATGAATGGGTTTTTAAGTGCCATGCGGTCGTACGATTTGTTGCCACTGTTCATTGGAAGACTAGTCTCCTCATAACCAACTGAGAATGCTTTAATCAAAGAGTAACATTTTAGCAATAAGCCATACATTTTCAAGACTTTCTTATTAAAGATGCAGGTAACCACTCTGAACATATTCCTTCCTTCCTAACCTCATTAAGAAGCAAAGAACAATCATCAATGACAAAGAACACATGACAGAATCATTATTCTATGTCAGCTTCATGTTCAGGAAGAAACATCTCATCTCATCATCATGGTTAGCAAAACCTTACACTTTAGAAACACATTTCTCAAGACAACATCTTTAGAAATGATCCCTGAAAGTATAGTCTTAACATTCTAACAATTGCTGAGAGGAAGTCATCTGCAAGACTACTGTTTTCACTCACAGGGTGCATTTTGTTGATGTTCAACACATTTTACGGTTTTAAATTTTGAAAAACCAAAACAGTTCAAATAAATTTACTTTCCCCCGATGAAATCAAGTGGATTGTAAAAAGTTCAAAAAGAAAAGCACTGGTCAATTGACCGAGGACCTGAATGTTGGCAAGGAACTTAAAAGTTTTAAATCAGACCGGATCCATTCATTACCGCATGTTTACCACTGGCTGTACCCTTGGTATTGATGCAACAGCCAACCTATGCTCATTGTTATCACAGGGCATTCAAAAATTTAGTTATACTCTTGTTGTTCCTCCCCACGGAAATCTTTAGTAAAAGGCGAAAGATTTATGCGACTTGAAGAGAAACAAGAGTGTTCTGCAGGCTCAACGTACTTTGGCCGACCCCATTCCCGGCCACACCAAGGTAACACACGGTTTCAAGGTGACACTTTAGTTAACCAACAACTGATGGTATCCAGGGACATTCACAAGCAATGCTGCAGCACCTTACAAAGGTCCACCGGATCATTTCATTACCACATGTTCACCACTGGCTGTATCCTTTGTATAGTTGCAACTGCACACCTAACATTGCAACAGTCACACTCCACTCATTGTTAATGTTTTCACAGGTAGGCAAGTCCTGCTTTACAGGACATTTAAAAATTTAGTTTTAATCTTGTTGTTCCTCCCCACGGAAATCTTTAGTAAAAGGCGAAAGATTTATGCAACTTGAAGAGAAACAAGAGTGATCTGCAGGCTGAACATACTTTGGCCGACCCCATTCCCAGCCACACCAAGGTAACACACGGTTTCAAGGTGACACTTTAGTTAACCAACAACTGATGGTATCCAGTCACATTCACAAGCAATGCTGCAGCACCTTACAAAGATCCACGGATTTTAGCCAAGTATCATCTCACCTTAGTTTAATGGGCACTACGGGTTCTGGTACTTAGCCAAAAAACAATAGGCATCAGTTTAATTTGTTTTTGTTCTATTTCCAAATATACAAGTTATAACATGAATGGGTTTTTAAGTGCCATGCGGTCGTACGATTTGTTGCCACTGTTCATTGGAAGACTAGTCTCCTCATAACCAACTGAGAATGCTTTAATCAAAGAGTAACATTTTAGCAATAAGCCATACATTTTCAAGACTTTCTTATTAAAGATGCAGGTAACCACTCTGAAAATATTCCTTCCTTCCTAACCTCATTAAGAAGCAAAGAACAATCATCAATGACAAAGAACACATGACAGAATCATTATTCTATGTCAGCTTCATGTTCAGGAAGAAACATCTCATCTCATCATCATGGTTAGCAAAACCTTACACTTTAGAAACACATTTCTCAAGACAACATCTTTAGAAATGATCCCTGAAAGTATAGTCTTAACATTCTAACAATTGCTGAGAGGAAGTCATCTGCAAGACTACTGTTTTCACTCACAGGGTGCATTTTGTTGATGTTCAACACATTTTACGGTTTTAAATTTTGAAAAACCAAAACAGTTCAAATAAATTTACTTTCCCCCGATGAAATCAAGTGGATTGTAAAAAGTTCAAAAAGAAAAGCACTGGTCAATTGACCGAGGACCTGAATGTTGGCAAGGAACTTAAAAGTTTTAAATCAGACCGGATCCATTCATTACCGCATGTTTACCACTGGCTGTACCCTTGGTATTGTTGCAACAGTCAACCTATGCTCATTGTTATCACAAGGCATTCAAAAATTTAGTTATACTCTTGTTGTTCCTCCCCACGGAAATCTTTAGTAAAAGGCGAAAGATTTATGCGACTTGAAGAGAAACAAGAGTGTTCTGCAGGCTCAACGTACTTTGGCCGACCCCATTCCCGGCCACAGCAAGGTAACACACGGTTTCAAGGTGACACTTTAATTAACCAACAACTGATGGTATCCAGGGACATTCACAAGCAATGCTGCAGCACCTTACAAAGGTCCACAGATTTTAAATGACACCGGATCATTTCATTACCACATGTTCACCACTGGCTGTATCCTTTGTATAGTTGCAACTGCACACCTAACATTGCAACAGTCACACTCCACTCATTGTTAATGTTTTCACAGGTAGGCAAGTCCTGCTTTACAGGACATTTAAAAATTTAGTTTTACTCTTGTTGTTCCTCCCCACGGAAATCTTTAGTAAAAGGCGAAAGATTTATGCGACTTGAAGAGAAACAAGAGTGATCTGCAGGCTGAACATACTTTGGCCGACCCCATTCCCAGCCACACCAAGGTAACACACGGTTTCAAGGTGACACTTTAGTTAACCAACAACTGATGGTATCCAGTCACATTCACAAGCAATGCTGCAGCACCTTACAAAGATCCACGGATTTTAGTCAAGTATCATCTCACCTTAGTTTAATGGGCACTACGGGTTCTGGTACTTAGCCAAAAAACAATAGGCATCAGTTTAATTTGTTTTTGTTCTATTTCCAAATATACAAGTTATAACATGAATGGGTTTTTAAGTGCCATGCGGTCGTACGATTTGTTGCCACTGTTCATTGGAAGACTAGTCTCCTCATAACCAACTGAGAATGCTTTAATCAAAGAGTAACATTTTAGCAATAAGCCATACATTTTCAAGACTTTCTTATTAAAGATGCAGGTAACCACTCTGAACATATTCCTTCCTTCCTAACCTCATTAAGAAGCAAAGAACAATCATCAATGACAAAGAACACATGACAGAATCATTATTCTATGTCAGCTTCATGTTCAGGAAGAAACATCTCATCTCATCATCATGGTTAGCAAAACCTTACACTTTAGAAACACATTTCTCAAGACAACATCTTTAGAAATGATCCCTGAAAGTATAGTCTTAACATTCTAACAATTGCTGAGAGGAAGTCATCTGCAAGACTACTGTTTTCACTCACAGGGTGCATTTTGTTGATGTTCAACACATTTTACGGTTTTAAATTTTGAAAAACCAAAACAGTTCAAATAAATTTACTTTCCCCCGATGAAATCAAGTGGATTGTAAAAAGTTCAAAAAGAAAAGCACTGGTCAATTGACCGAGGACCTGAATGTTGGCAAGGAACTTAAAAGTTTTAAATCAGACCGGATCCATTCATAACCGCATGTTTACCACTGGCTGTACCCTTGGTACTGTTGCAACAGTCAACCTATGCTCATTGTTATCACAGGGCATTCAAAAATTTAGTTATACTCTTGTTGTTCCTCCCCACGGAAATCTTTAGTAAAAGGCGAAAGATTTATGCGACTTGAAGAGAAACAAGAGTGTTCTGCAGGCTCAACGTACTTTGGCCGACCCCATTCCCGGCCACACCAAGGTAACACACGGTCAAGGTGACACTTTAGTTAACCAACAACTGACGGTATCCAGGGACATTCACAAGCAATGCTGCAGCACCTTACAAAGGTCCACAGATTTTAAATGACACCGGATCATTTCATTACCACATGTTCACCACTGGCTGTATCCTTTGTATAGTTGCAACTGCACACCTAACATTGCAACAGTCACACTCCACTCATTGTTAATGTTTTCACAGGTAGGCAAGTCCTGTTTTACAGGACATTTAAAAATTTAGTTTTACTCTTGTTGTTCCTCCCCACGGAAATCTTTAGTAAAAGGCGAAAGATTTATGCGACTTGAAGAGAAACAAGAGTGATCTGCAGGCTGAACATACTTTGGCCGACCCCATTCCCAGCCACACCAAGGTAACACACGGTTTCAAGGTGACACTTTAGTTAACCAACAACTGATGGTATCCGGTCACATTCACAAGCAATGCTGCAGCACCTTACAAAGATCCACGGATTTTAGTCAAGTATCATCTCACCTTAGTTTAATGGGCACTACGGGTTCTGGTACTTAGCCAAAAAACAATAGGCATCAGTTTAATTTGTTTTTCTTCTATTTCCAAATATACAAGTTATAACATGTATGGGTTTTTAAGTGCCATGCGGTCGTACGATTTGTTGCCACTGTTCATTGGAAGACTAGTCTCCTCATATCCAACTGAGAATGCTTTAATCAAAGAGTAACATTTTAGCAATAAGCCATACATTTTCAAGACTTTCTTATTAAAGATGTAGGTAACCACTCTGAACATATTCCTTCCTTCCTAAACTCATTAAGAAGCAAAGAACAATCATCAATGACAAAGAACACATGACAGAATCATTATTCTATGTCAGCTTCATGTTCAGGAAGAAACATCTCATCTCATCATCATGGTTAGCAAAACCTTACACTTTAGAAACACATTTCTCAAGACAACATCTTTAGAAATGATCCCTGAAAGTATAGTCTTAACATTCTAACAATTGCTGAGAGGAAGTCATCTGCAAGACTACTGTTTTCACTCACAGGGTGCATTTTGTTGATGTTCAACACATTTTACGGTTTTAAATTTTGAAAAACCAAAACAGTTCAAATAAATTTACTTTCCCCCGATAAAATCAAGTGGATTGTAAAAAGTTCAAAAAGAAAAGCACTGGTCAATTGACCGAGGACCTGAATGTTGGCAAGGAACTTAAAAGTTTTAAATCAGACCGGATCCATTCATTACCGCATGTTTACCACTGGCTGTACCCTTGGTATTGTTGCAACAGTCAACCTATGCTCATTGTTATCACAAGGCATTCAAAAATTTAGTTATACTCTTGTTGTTCCTCCCCACGGAAATCTTTAGTAAAAGGCGAAAGATTTATGCGACTTGAAGAGAAACAAGAGTGATCTGCAGGCCGAACGTACTTTGGCCGACCCCATTCCCGGCCACACCAAGGTAACACACGGTTTCATGGTGACACTTTAGTTAACCAACAACTGATGGTATCCAGGGACATTCACAAGCAATGCTGCAGCACCTTACAAAGGTCCACAGATTTTAAATGACACCGGATCATTTCATTACCACATGTTCACCACTGGCTGTATCCTTTGTATAGTTGCAACTGCACACCTAACATTGCAACAGTCACACTCCACTCATTGTTAATGTTTTCACAGGTAGGCAAGTCCTGCTTTACAGGACATTTAAAAATTTAGTTTTACTCTTGTTGTTCCTCCCCACGGAAATCTTTAGTAAAAGGCGAAAGATTTATGCGACTTGAAGAGAAACAAGAGTGATCTGCAGGCTGAACATACTTTGGCCGACCCCATTCCCAGCCACACCAAGGTAACACACGGTTTCAAGGTGACACTTTAGTTAACCAACAACTGATGGTATCCAGTCACATTCACAAGCAATGCTGCAGCACCTTACAAAGATCCACGGATTTTAGTCAAGTATCATCTCACCTTAGTTTAATGGGCACTACGGGTTCTGGTACTTAGCCAAAAAACAATAGGCATCAGTTTAATTTGTTTTTGTTCTATTTCCAAATATACAAGTTATAACATGAATGGGTTTTTAAGTGCCATGCGGTCGTACGATTTGTTGCCACTGTTCATTGGAAGACTAGTCTCCTCATAACCAACTGAGAATGCTTTAATCAAAGAGTAACATTTTAGCAATAAGCCATACATTTTCAAGACTTTCTTATTAAAGATGCAGGTAACCACTCTGAACATATTCCTTCCTTCCTAACCTCATTAAGAAGCAAAGAACAATCATCAATGACAAAGAACACATGACAGAATCATTATTCTATGTCAGCTTCATGTTCAGGAAGAAACATCTCATCTCATCATCATGGTTAGCAAAACCTTACACTTTAGAAACACATTTCTCAAGACAACATCTTTAGAAATGATCCCTGAAAGTATAGTCTTAACATTCTAACAATTGCTGAGAGGAAGTCATCTGCAAGACTACTGTTTTCACTCACAGGGTGCATTTTGTTGATGTTCAACACATTTTACGGTTTTAAATTTTGAAAAACCAAAACAGTTCAAATAAATTTACTTTCCCCCGATGAAATCAAGTGGATTGTAAAAAGTTCAAAAAGAAAAGCACTGGTCAATTGACCGAGGACCTGAATGTTGGCAAGGAACTTAAAAGTTTTAAATCAGACCGGATCCATTCATAACCGCATGTTTACCACTGGCTGTACCCTTGGTACTGTTGCAACAGTCAACCTATGCTCATTGTTATCACAGGGCATTCAAAAATTTAGTTATACTCTTGTTGTTCCTCCCCACGGAAATCTTTAGTAAAAGGCGAAAGATTTATGCGACTTGAAGAGAAACAAGAGTGTTCTGCAGGCTCAACGTACTTTGGCCGACCCCATTCCCGGCCACACCAAGGTAACACACGGTCAAGGTGACACTTTAGTTAACCAACAACTGACGGTATCCAGGGACATTCACAAGCAATGCTGCAGCACCTTACAAAGGTCCACAGATTTTAAATGACACCGGATCATTTCATTACCACATGTTCACCACTGGCTGTATCCTTTGTATAGTTGCAACTGCACACCTAACATTGCAACAGTCACACTCCACTCATTGTTAATGTTTTCACAGGTAGGCAAGTCCTGTTTTACAGGACATTTAAAAATTTAGTTTTACTCTTGTTGTTCCTCCCCACGGAAATCTTTAGTAAAAGGCGAAAGATTTATGCGACTTGAAGAGAAACAAGAGTGATCTGCAGGCTGAACATACTTTGGCCGACCCCATTCCCAGCCACACCAAGGTAACACACGGTTTCAAGGTGACACTTTAGTTAACCAACAACTGATGGTATCCGGTCACATTCACAAGCAATGCTGCAGCACCTTACAAAGATCCACGGATTTTAGTCAAGTATCATCTCACCTTAGTTTAATGGGCACTACGGGTTCTGGTACTTAGCCAAAAAACAATAGGCATCAGTTTAATTTGTTTTTCTTCTATTTCCAAATATACAAGTTATAACATGTATGGGTTTTTAAGTGCCATGCGGTCGTACGATTTGTTGCCACTGTTCATTGGAAGACTAGTCTCCTCATATCCAACTGAGAATGCTTTAATCAAAGAGTAACATTTTAGCAATAAGCCATACATTTTCAAGACTTTCTTATTAAAGATGTAGGTAACCACTCTGAACATATTCCTTCCTTCCTAAACTCATTAAGAAGCAAAGAACAATCATCAATGACAAAGAACACATGACAGAATCATTATTCTATGTCAGCTTCATGTTCAGGAAGAAACATCTCATCTCATCATCATGGTTAGCAAAACCTTACACTTTAGAAACACATTTCTCAAGACAACATCTTTAGAAATGATCCCTGAAAGTATAGTCTTAACATTCTAACAATTGCTGAGAGGAAGTCATCTGCAAGACTACTGTTTTCACTCACAGGGTGCATTTTGTTGATGTTCAACACATTTTACGGTTTTAAATTTTGAAAAACCAAAACAGTTCAAATAAATTTACTTTCCCCCGATAAAATCAAGTGGATTGTAAAAAGTTCAAAAAGAAAAGCACTGGTCAATTGACCGAGGACCTGAATGTTGGCAAGGAACTTAAAAGTTTTAAATCAGACCGGATCCATTCATTACCGCATGTTTACCACTGGCTGTACCCTTGGTATTGTTGCAACAGTCAACCTATGCTCATTGTTATTGTTTTCACAGGTAGGCAAGTCCTGCTTTACAGGACATTTAAAAATTTAGTTTTACTCTTGTTGTTCCTCCCCACGGAAATCTTTAGTAAAAGGCGAAAGATTTATGCGACTTGAAGAGAAACAAGAGTGATCTGCAGGCCGAACGTACTTTGGCCGACCCCATTCCCGGCCACACCAAGGTAACACACGGTTTCATGGTGACACTTTAGTTAACCAACAACTGATGGTATCCAGGGACATTCACAAGCAATGCTGCAGCACCTTACAAAGGTCCACAGATTTTAAATGACACCGGATCATTTCATTACCACATGTTCACCACTGGCTGTATCCTTTGTATAGTTGCAACAGTCACACTCCACTCATTGTTAATGTTTTCACAGGTAGGCAAGTCCTGCTTTACAGGACATTTAAAAATTTAGTTTTACTCTTGTTGTTCCTCCCCACGGAAATCTTTAGTAAAAGGCGAAAGATTTATGCGACTTGAAGAGAAACAAGAGTGATCTGCAGGCTGAACATACTTTGGCCGACCCCATTCCCAGCCACACCAAGGTAACACACGGTTTCAAGGTGACACTTTAGTTAACCAACAACTGATGGTATCCAGTCACATTCACAAGCAATGCTGCAGCACCTTACAAAGATCCACGGATTTTAGTCAAGTATCATCTCACCTTAGTTTAATGGGCACTACGGGTTCTGGTACTTAGCCAAAAAACAATAGGCATCAGTTTAATTTGTTTTTGTTCTATTTCCAAATATACAAGTTATAACATGAATGGGTTTTTAAGTGCCATGCGGTCGTACGATTTGTTGCCACTGTTCATTGGAAGACTAGTCTCCTCATAACCAACTGAGAATGCTTTAATCAAAGAGTAACATTTTAGCAATAAGCCATACATTTTCAAGACTTTCTTATTAAAGATGCAGGTAACCACTCTGAACATATTCCTTCCTTCCTAACCTCATTAAGAAACAAAGAACAATCATCAATGACAAAGAACACATGACAGAATCATTATTCTATGTCAGCTTCATGTTCAGGAAGAAACATCTCATCTCATCATCATGGTTAGCAAAACCTTACACTTTAGAAACACATTTCTCAAGACAACATCTTTAGAAATGATCCCTGAAAGTATAGTCTTAACATTCTAACAATTGCTGAGAGGAAGTCATCTGCAAGACTACTGTTTTCACTCACAGGGTGCATTTTGTTGATGTTCAACACATTTTACGGTTTTAAATTTTGAAAAACCAAAACAGTTCAAATAAATTTACTTTCCCCCGATGAAATCAAGTGGATTGTAAAAAGTTCAAAAAGAAAAGCACTGGTCAATTGACCGAGGACCTGAATGTTGGCAAGGAACTTAAAAGTTTTAAATCAGACCGGATCCATTCATTACCGCATGTTTACCACTGGCTGTACCCTTGGTATTGTTGCAACAGCCAACCTATGCTCATTGTTATCACAGGGCATTCCAAAATTTAGTTATACTCTTGTTGTTCCTCCCCACGGAAATCTTTAGTAAAAGGCGAAAGATTTATGCGACTTGAAGAGAAACAAGAGTGATCTGCAGGCCGAACGTACTTTGGCCGACCCCATTCCCGGCCACACCAAGGTAACACACGGTTTCATGGGGACACTTTAGTTAACCAACAACTGATGGTATCCAGGGACATTCACAAGCAATGCTGCAGCACCTTACAAAGGTCCACAGATTTTAAATGACACCGGATCATTTCATTACCACATGTTCACCACTGGCTGTATCCTTTGTATAGTTGCAACTGCACACCTAACATTGCAACAGTCACACTCCACTCATTGTTAATGTTTTCACAGGTAGGCAAGTCCTGCTTTACAGGACATTTAAAAATTTAGTTTTACTCTTGTTGTTCCTCCCCACGGAAATCTTTAGTAAAAGGCGAAAGATTTATGCGACTTGAAGAGAAACAAGAGTGATCTGCAGGCTGAACATCCTTTGGCCGACCCCATTCCCAGCCACACCAAGGTAACACACGGTTTCAAGGTGACACTTTAGTTAACCAACAACTGATGGTATCCAGGGACATTCACAAGCAATGCTGCAGCACCTTACAAAGGTCCACAGATTTTAAATGACACCGGATCATTTCATTACCACATGTTCACCACTGGCTGTATCCTTTGTATAGTTGCAACAGTCACACTCCACTCATTGTTAATGTTTTCACAGGTAGGCAAGTCCTGCTTTACAGGACATTTAAAAATTTAGTTTTACTCTTGTTGTTCCTCCCCACGGAAATCTTTAGTAAAAGGCGAAAGATTTATGCGACTTGAAGAGAAACAAGAGTGATCTGCAGGCTGAACATACTTTGGCCGACCCCATTCCCAGCCACACCAAGGTAACACACGGTTTCAAGGTGACACTTTAGTTAACCAACAACTGATGGTATCCAGTCACATTCACAAGCAATGCTGCAGCACCTTACAAAGATCCACGGATTTTAGTCAAGTATCATCTCACCTTAGTTTAATGGGCACTACGGGTTCTGGTACTTAGCCAAAAAACAATAGGCATCAGTTTAATTTGTTTTTGTTCTATTTCCAAATATACAAGTTATAACATGAATGGGTTTTTAAGTGCCATGCGGTCGTACGATTTGTTGCCACTGTTCATTGGAAGACTAGTCTCCTCATAACCAACTGAGAATGCTTTAATCAAAGAGTAACATTTTAGCAATAAGCCATACATTTTCAAGACTTTCTTATTAAAGATGCAGGTAACCACTCTGAACATATTCCTTCCTTCCTAACCTCATTAAGAAGCAAAGAACAATCATCAATGACAAAGAACACATGACAGAATCATTATTCTATGTCAGCTTCATGTTCAGGAAGAAACATCTCATCTCATCATCATGGTTAGCAAAACCTTACACTTTAGAAACACATTTCTCAAGACAACATCTTTAGAAATGATCCCTGAAAGTATAGTCTTAACATTCTAACAATTGCTGAGAGGAAGTCATCTGCAAGACTACTGTTTTCACTCACAGGGTGCATTTTGTTGATGTTCAACACATTTTACGGTTTTAAATTTTGAAAAACCAAAACAGTTCAAATAAATTTACTTTCCCCCGATGAAATCAAGTGGATTGTAAAAAGTTCAAAAAGAAAAGCACTGGTCAATTGACCGAGGACCTGAATGTTGGCAAGGAACTTAAAAGTTTTAAATCAGACCGGATCCATTCATTACCGCATGTTTACCACTGGCTGTACCCTTGGTATTGTTGCAACAGTCAACCTATGCTCATTGTTATCACAGGGCATTCAAAAATTTAGTTATACTCTTGTTGTTCCTCCCCACGGAAATCTTTAGTAAAAGGCGAAAGATTTATGCGACTTGAAGAGAAACAAGAGTGTTCTGCAGGCTCAACGTACTTTGGCCGACCCCATTCCCGGCCACACCAAGGTAACACACGGTCAAGGTGACACTTTAGTTAACCAACAACTGACGGTATCCAGGGACATTCACAAGCAATGCTGCAGCACCTTACAAAGGTCCACAGATTTTAAATGACACCGGATCATTTCATTACCACATGTTCACCACTGGCTGTATCCTTTGTATAGTTGCAACTGCACACCTAACATTGCAACAGTCACATTCCACTCATTGTTAATGTTTTCACAGGTAGGCAAGTCCTGCTTTACAGGACATTTAAAAATTTAGTTTTAATCTTGTTGTTCCTCCCCACGGAAATCTTTAGTAAAAAGCGAAAGATTTATGCGACTTGAAGAGAAACAAGAGTGATCTGCAGGCTGAACATACTTTGGCCGACCCCATTCCCAGCCACACCAAGGTAACACTCGGTTTCAAGGTGACACTTTAGTTAACCAACAACTGATGGTATCCAGTCACATTCACAAGCAATGCTGCAGCACCTTACAAAGGTCCACGGATTTTAGCCAAGTATCATCTCACCTTAGTTTAATGGGCACTACGGGTTCTGGTACTTAGCCAAAAAACAATAGGCATCAGTTTAATTTGTTTTTGTTCTATTTCCAAATATACAAGTTATAACATGAATGGGTTTTTAAGTGCCATGCGGTCGTACGATTTGTTGCCACTGTTCATTGGAAGACTAGTCTCCTCATAACCAACTGAGAATGCTTTAATCAAAGAGTAACATTTTAGCAATAAGCCATACATTTTCAAGACTTTCTTATCAAAGATGCAGGTAACCACTCTGAACATATTCCTTCCTTCCTAACCTCATTAAGAAGCAAAGAACAATCATCAATGACAAAGAACACATGACAGAATCATTATTCTATGTCAGCTTCATGTTCAGGAAGAAACATCTCATCTCATCATCATGGTTAGCAAAACCTTACACTTTAGAAACACATTTCTCAAGACAACATCTTTAGAAATGATCCCTGAAAGTATAGTCTTAACATTCTAACAATTGTTGAGAGGAAGTCATCTGCAAGACTACTGTTTTCACTCACAGGGTGCATTTTGTTGATGTTCAACACATTTTACGGTTTTAAATTTTGAAAAACCAAAACAGTTCAAATAAATTTACTTTCCCCCGATGAAATCAAGTGGATTGTAAAAAGTTCAAAAAGAAAAGCACTGGTCAATTGACCGAGGACCTGAATGTTGGCAAGGAACTTAAAAGTTTTAAATCAGACCGGATCCATTCATTACCGCATGTTTACCACTGGCTGTACCCTTGGTATTGTTGCAACAGTCAACCTATGCTCATTGTTATCACAAGGCATTCAAAAATTTAGTTATACTCTTGTTGTTCCTCCCCACGGAAATCTTTAGTAAAAGGCGAAAGATTTATGCGACTTGAAGAGAAACAAGAGTGTTCTGCAGGCTCGACGTACTTTGGCCGACCCCATTCCCGGCCACACCAAGGTAACACACGGTTTCAAGGTGACACTTTAGTTAACCAACAACTGATGGTATCCAGGGACATTCACAAGCAATGCTGCAGCACCTTACAAAGGTCCACAGATTTTAAATGGCACCGGATCATTTCATTACCACATGTTCACCACTGGCTGTATCCTTTGTATAGTTGCAACTGCACACCTAACATTGCAACAGTCACACTCCACTCATTGTTAATGTTTTCACAGGTAGGCAAGTCCTGCTTTACAGGACATTTAAAAATTTACTTTTACTCTTGTTGTTCCTCCCCACGGAAATCTTTAGTAAAAGGCGAAAGATTTATGCGACTTGAAGAGAAACAAGAGTGATCTGCAGGCTGAACATACTTTGGCCGACCCCATTCCCAGCCACACCAAGGTAACACACGGTTTCAAGGTGACACTTTAGTTAACCAACAACTGATGGTATCCAGTCACATTCACAAGCAATGCTGCAGCACCTTACAAAGATCCACGGATTTTAGTCAAGTATCATCTCACCTTAGTTTAATGGGCACTACGGGTTCTGGTACTTAGCCAAAAAACAATAGGCATCAGTTTAATTTGTTTTTCTTCTATTTCCAAATATACAAGTTATAACATGTATGGGTTTTTAAGTGCCATGCGGTCGTACGATTTGTTGCCACTGTTCATTGGAAGACTAGTCTCCTCATATCCAGCTGAGAATGCTTTAATCAAAGAGTAACATTTTAGCAATAAGCCATACATTTTCAAGACTCTCTTATTAAAGATGTAGGTAACCACTCTGAACATATTCCTTCCTTCCTAAACTCATTAAGAAGCAAAGAACAATCATCAATGACAAAGAACACATGACAGAATCATTATTCTATGTCAGCTTCATGTTCAGGAAGAAACATCTCATCTCATCATCATCATGGTTAGCAAAACCTTACACTTTAGAAACACATTTCTCAAGACAAAATCTTTAGAAATGATCCCTGAAAGTATAGTCTTAACATTCTAACAATTGCTGAGAGGAAGTCATCTGCAAGACTACTGTTTTCACTCACAGGGTGCATTTTGTTGATGTTCAACACATTTTACGGTTTTAAATTTTGAAAAACCAAAACAGTTCAAATAAATTTACTTTCCCCCGATGAAATCAAGTGGATTGTAAAAAGTTCAAAAAGAAAAGCACTGGTCAATTGACCGAGGACCTGAATGTTGGCAAGGAACTTAAAAGTTTTAAATCAGACCGGATCCATTCATTACCGCATGTTTACCACTGGCTGTACCCTTGGTATTGTTGCAACAGTCAACCTATGCTCATTGTTATTGTTTTCACAGGTAGGCAAGTCCTGCTTTACAGGACATTTAAAAATTTAGTTTTACTCTTGTTGTTCCTCCCCACGGAAATCTTTAGTAAAAGGCGAAAGATTTATGCGACTCGAAGAGAAACAAGAGTGATCTGCAGGCCGAACGTACTTTGGCCGACCCCATTCCCGGCCACACCAAGGTAACACACGGTTTCATGGTGACACTTTAGTTAACCAACAACTGATGGTATCCAGGGACATTCACAAGCAATGCTGCAGCACCTTACAAAGGTCCACAGATTTTAAATGACACCGGATCATTTCATTACCACATGTTCACCACTGGCTGTATCCTTTGTATAGTTGCAACTGCACACCTAACATTGCAACAGTCACACTCCACTCATTGTTAATGTTTTCACAGGTAGGCAAGTCCTGCTTTACAGGACATTTAAAAATTTAGTTTTACTCTTGTTGTTCCTCCCCACGGAAATCTTTAGTAAAAGGCGAAAGATTTATGCGACTTGAAGAGAAACAAGAGTGATCTGCAGGCTGAACATACTTTGGCCGACCCCATTCCCAGCCACACCAAGGTAACACACGGTTTCAAGGTGACACTTTAGTTAACCAACAACTGATGGTATCCAGGGACATTCACAAGCAATGCTGCAGCACCTTACAAAGGTCCACAGATTTTAAATGACACCGGATCATTTCATTACCACATGTTCACCACTGGCTGTATCCTTTGTATAGTTGCAACTGCACACCTAACATTGCAACAGTCACACTCCACTCATTGTTAATGTTTTCACAGGTAGGCAAGTCCTGCTTTACAGGACATTTAAAAATTTAGTTTTACTCTTGTTGTTCCTCCCCACGGAAATCTTTAGTAAAAGGCGAAAGATTTATGCGACTTGAAGAGAAACAAGAGTGATCTGCAGGCTGAACATACTTTGGCCGACCCCATTCCCAGCCACACCAAGGTAACACACGGTTTCAAGGTGACACTTTAGTTAACCAACAACTGATGGTATCCAGGGACATTCACAAGCAATGCTGCAGCACCTTACAAAGGTCCACAGATTTCAAATGACACCGGATCCTTTCATTACCACATGTTTACCACTGGCTGTATCCTTTGTATAGTTGCAACTGCACACCTAACATTACAACAGTCACACTCCACTCGTTGTTATTGTTTTCACAGGTAGGCAAGTCCTGCTTTACAGGACATTTAAAAAATTAGTTTTACTCTTGTTGCTCCTCCCCACGGAAATCTTTAGTAAAAGGCGAAAGATGTATGCGACTTGAAGAGAAACAAGAGTGATCTGCAGGCTGAACATACTTTGGCCGACCCCATTCCCGGCCACACCAAGGTAACACACGGTTTCAAGGTGACACTTTAGTTAACCAACAACTGATGGTATCCAGTCACATTCACAAGCAATGCTGCAGCACCTTACAAAGATCCACGGATTTTAGTCAAGTATCATCTCACCTTAGTTTAATGGGCACTACGGGTTCTGGTACTTAGCCAAAAAACAATAGGCATCAGTTTAATTTGTTTTCCTTCTATTTCCAAATGTACAAGTCATAACATGTATGGGTTTTAAGTGCCATGCGGTCGTACGATTTGTTGCCACTGTTCATTGGAAGACTAGTCTCCTCATATCCAACTGAGAATGCTTTAATCAAAGAGTAACAGTTTAGCAATAAGCCATACATTTTCAAGACTTTCTTATTAAAGATGTAGGTAACCACTCTGAACATATTCCTTCCTTCCTAACCTCATTAAGAAGCAAAGAACAATCATCAATGACAAAGAACACATGACTGAATCATTATTCTATGTCAGCTTCATGTTCAGGAAGAAACATCTCATCTCATCATCATGGTTAGCAAAACCTTACACTTTAGAAACACATTTCTCAAGACAAAATCTTTAGAAATGATCCCTGAAAGTATAGTCTTAACATTCTAACAATTGCTGAGAGGAAGTCATCTGCAAGACTACTGTTTTCACTCACAGGGTGGATTTTGTTGATGTTCAACACATTTTACGGTTTTAAATTTTGAAAAACCAAAACAGTTCAAATAAATATACTTTCCCCCGTTGAAATCAAGTGGATTGTAAAAAGTTCAAAAAGAAAAGCACTGGTCAATTGACCGAGGACCTGAATGTTGGCAAGGAACTTAAAAGTTTTAAATCAGACCGGATCCATTCATTACCGCATGTTTACCACTGGCTGTACCCTTGGTATTGTTGCAACAGTCAACCTATGCTCATTGTTATTGTTTTCACAGGTAGGCAAGTCCTGCTTTAGAGGACATTTAAAAATTTAGTTTTACTCTTGTTGTTCCTCCCCACGGAAATCTTTAGTAAAAGGCGAAAGATTTACGCGACTTGAAGAGAAACAAGAGTGATCTGCAGGCCGAACGTACTTTGGCCGACCCCATTTCCGGCCACACCAAGGTAACACACGGTTTCAAGGTGACACTTTAGTTAACCAACAACTGATGGTATCCAGGGACATTCACAAGCAATGCTGCAGCACCTTACAAAGGTCCACAGATTTCAAATGACACCGGATCCTTTCATTACCACATATTTACCACTGGCTGTATCCTTTGTATAGGTACAACTGCACACCTAACATTACAACGGTCACACTCCACTCATTGTTATTGTTTTCACAGGTAGGCAAGTCCTGCTTTACAGGGCATTCAAAAATTTAGTTTTACTCTTGTTGTTCCTCCCCACGGAAATCTTTAGTAAAAGGCGAAAGATTTATGCGACTTGAAGAGAAACAAGAGTGATCTGCAGGCTGAACATACTTTGGCCGACCCTATTCCCGGCCACACCAAGGTAACACACGGTTTCAAGGTGACACTTTAGTTAACCAACAACTGATGGTATCCAGTCACATTCACAAGCAATGCTGCAGCACCTTACAAAGATCCACGGATTTTAGTCAAGTATCATCTCACCTTAGTTTAATGGGCACTACGGGTTCTGGTACTTAGCCAAAAAACAATAGGTATCAGTTTAATTTGTTTTTCTTCTATTTCCAAATGTACAAGTTATAACATGTATGGGTTTTTAAGTGCCATGCGGTCGTACGATTTGTTGCCACTGTTCATTGGAAGACTAGTCTCCTCAAATCCAACTGAGAATGCTTTAATCAAAGAGTAACATTTTAGCAATAAGCCATACATTTTCAAGACTTTCTTATTAAAGATGTAGGTAACCACTCTGAACATATTCCTTCCTTCCTAACCTCATTAAGAAGCAAAGAACAATCATCAATGACAAAGAACACATGACAGAATCATTATTCTATGTCAGCTTCATGTTCAGGAAGAAACATCTCATCTCATCATCATGGTTAGCAAAACCTTACACTTTAGAAACACATTTCTCAAGACAACATCTTTAGAAATGATCCCTGAAAGTATAGTCTTAACATTCTAACAATTGCTGAGAGGAAGTCATCTGCAAGACTACTGTGTTCACTCACAGGGTGCATTTTGTTGATGTTCAACACATTTTACGGTTTTAAATTTTGGAAAACCAAAACAGTTCAAATAAATTTACTTTCCCCCGATGAAATCAAGTGGATTGTAAAAAGTTCAAAAAGAAAAGCACTGGTCAATTGACCGAGGACCTGAATGTTGGCAAGGAACTTAAAAGTTTCAAATCAGACCGGATCCATTCATTACCGCATGTTTACCACTGGCTGTACCCTTGGTATTGTTGCAACAGTCAACCTATGCTCATTGTTATTGTTTTCACAGGTAGGCAAGTCCTGCTTTACAGGACATTTAAAAATTTAGTTTTACTCTTGTTGTTCCTCCCCACGGAAATCTTTAGTAAAAGGCGAAAGATTTATGCGACTTGAAGAGAAACAAGAGTGATCTGCAGGCCGAACGTACTTTGGGCGACCCATTCCCACACCAAGGTAACACACGGTTTCAAGGTGACACTTTAGTTAACCAACAACTGATGGTATCCAGGGACATTCACAAGCAATGCTGCAGCACCTTACAAAGGTCCACCGGATCATTTCATTACCACATGTTCACCACTGGCTGTATCCTTTGTATAGTTGCAACTGCACACCTAACATTGCAACAGTCACACTCCACTCATTGTTAATGTTTTCACAGGTAGGCAAGTCCTGCTTTACAGGACATTTAAAAATTTAGTTTTACTCTTGTTGTTCCTCCCCACGGAAATCTTTAGTAAAAGGCGAAAGATTTGTGCGACTTGAAGAGAAACAAGAGTGATCTGCAGGCCGAACGTACTTTGGCCGACCCCATTCCTGGCCACACCAAGGTAACACACGGTTTCATGGTGACACTTTAGTTAACCAACAACTGATGGTATCCAGGGACATTCACAAGCAATGCTGCAGCACCTTACAAAGGTCCACAGATTTTAAATGACACCGGATCATTTCATTACCACATGTTCACCACTGGCTGTATCCTTTGTATAGTTGCAACTGCACACCTAACATTGCAACAGTCACACTCCACTCATTGTTAATGTTTTCACAGGTAGGCAAGTCCTGCTTTACAGGACATTTAAAAATTTAGTTTTACTCTTGTTGTTCCTCCCCACGGAAATCTTTAGTAAAAGGCGAAAGATTTATGCGACTTGAAGAGAAACAAGAGTGATCTGCATGCTGAACATCCTTTGGCCGACCCCATTCCCAGCCACACCAAGGTAACACACGGTTTCAAGGTGACACTTTAGTTAACCAACAACTGATGGTATCCAGGGACATTCACAAGCAATGCTGCAGCACCTTACAAAGGTCCACAGATTTTAAATGACACCGGATCATTTCATTACCACATGTTCACCACTGGCTGTATCCTTTGTATAGTTGCAACAGTCACACTCCACTCATTGTTAATGTTTTCACAGGTAGGCAAGTCCTGCTTTACAGGACATTTAAAAATTTAGTTTTACTCTTGTTGTTCCTCCCCACGGAAATCTTTAGTAAAAGGCGAAAGATTTATGCGACTTGAAGAGAAACAAGAGTGATCTGCAGGCTGAACATACTTTGGCCGACCCCATTCCCAGCCACACCAAGGTAACACACGGTTTCAAGGTGACACTTTAGTTAACCAACAACTGATGGTATCCAGTCACATTCACAAGCAATGCTGCAGCACCTTACAAAGATCCACGGATTTTAGTCAAGTATCATCTCACCTTAGTTTAATGGGCACTACGGGTTCTGGTACTTAGCCAAAAAAACAATAGGCATCAGTTTAATTTGTTTTTGTTCTATTTCCAAATATACAAGTTATAACATGAATGGGTTTTTAAGTGCCATGCGGTCGTACGATTTGTTGCCACTGTTCATTGGAAGACTAGTCTCCTCATAACCAACTGAGAATGCTTTAATCAAAGAGTAACATTTTAGCAATAAGCCATACATTTTCAAGACTTTCTTATTAAAGATGCAGGTAACCACTCTGAACATATTCCTTCCTTCCTAACCTCATTAAGAAGCAAAGAACAATCATCAATGACAAAGAACACATGACAGAATCATTATTCTATGTCAGCTTCATGTTCAGGAAGAAACATCTCATCGAATCATCATGGTTAGCAAAACCTTACACTTTAGAAACACATTTCTCAAGACAACATCTTTAGAAATGATCCCTGAAAGTATAGTCTTAACATTCTAACAATTGCTGAGAGGAAGTCATCTGCAAGACTACTGTTTTCACTCACAGGGTGCATTTTGTTGATGTTCAACACATTTTACGGTTTTAAATTTTGAAAAACCAAAACAGTTCAAATAAATTTACTTTCCCCCGATGAAATCAAGTGGATTGTAAAAAGTTCAAAAAGAAAAGCACTGGTCAATTGACCGAGGACCTGAATGTTGGCAAGGAACTTAAAAGTTTTAAATCAGACCGGATCCATTCATTACCGCATGTTTACCACTGGCTGTACCCTTGGTATTGATGCAACAGCCAACCTATGCTCATTGTTATCACAGGGCATTCAAAAATTTAGTTATACTCTTGTTGTTCCTCCCCACGGAAATCTTTAGTAAAAGGCGAAAGATTTATGCGACTTGAAGAGAAACAAGAGTGTTCTGCAGGCTCAACGTACTTTGGCCGACCCCATTCCCGGCCACACCAAGGTAACACACGGTTTCAAGGTGACACTTTAGTTAACCAACAACTGATGGTATCCAGGGACATTCACAAGCAATGCTGCAGCACCTTACAAAGGTCCACCGGATCATTTCATTACCACATGTTCACCACTGGCTGTATCCTTTGTATAGTTGCAACTGCACACCTAACATTGCAACAGTCACACTCCACTCATTGTTAATGTTTTCACAGGTAGGCAAGTCCTGCTTTACAGGACATTTAAAAATTTAGTTTTAATCTTGTTGTTCCTCCCCACGGAAATCTTTAGTAAAAGGCGAAAGATTTATGCAACTTGAAGAGAAACAAGAGTGATCTGCAGGCTGAACATACTTTGGCCGACCCCATTCCCAGCCACACCAAGGTAACACACGGTTTCAAGGTGACACTTTAGTTAACCAACAACTGATGGTATCCAGTCACATTCACAAGCAATGCTGCAGCACCTTACAAAGATCCACGGATTTTAGCCAAGTATCATCTCACCTTAGTTTAATGGGCACTACGGGTTCTGGTACTTAGCCAAAAAACAATAGGCATCAGTTTAATTTGTTTTTGTTCTATTTCCAAATATACAAGTTATAACATGAATGGGTTTTTAAGTGCCATGCGGTCGTACGATTTGTTGCCACTGTTCATTGGAAGACTAGTCTCCTCATAACCAACTGAGAATGCTTTAATCAAAGAGTAACATTTTAGCAATAAGCCATACATTTTCAAGACTTTCTTATTAAAGATGCAGGTAACCACTCTGAAAATATTCCTTCCTTCCTAACCTCATTAAGAAGCAAAGAACAATCATCAATGACAAAGAACACATGACAGAATCATTATTCTATGTCAGCTTCATGTTCAGGAAGAAACATCTCATCTCATCATCATGGTTAGCAAAACCTTACACTTTAGAAACACATTTCTCAAGACAACATCTTTAGAAATGATCCCTGAAAGTATAGTCTTAACATTCTAACAATTGCTGAGAGGAAGTCATCTGCAAGACTACTGTTTTCACTCACAGGGTGCATTTTGTTGATGTTCAACACATTTTACGGTTTTAAATTTTGAAAAACCAAAACAGTTCAAATAAATTTACTTTCCCCCGATGAAATCAAGTGGATTGTAAAAAGTTCAAAAAGAAAAGCACTGGTCAATTGACCGAGGACCTGAATGTTGGCAAGGAACTTAAAAGTTTTAAATCAGACCGGATCCATTCATTACCGCATGTTTACCACTGGCTGTACCCTTGGTATTGTTGCAACAGTCAACCTATGCTCATTGTTATCACAAGGCATTCAAAAATTTAGTTATACTCTTGTTGTTCCTCCCCACGGAAATCTTTAGTAAAAGGCGAAAGATTTATGCGACTTGAAGAGAAACAAGAGTGTTCTGCAGGCTCAACGTACTTTGGCCGACCCCATTCCCGGCCACAGCAAGGTAACACACGGTTTCAAGGTGACACTTTAATTAACCAACAACTGATGGTATCCAGGGACATTCACAAGCAATGCTGCAGCACCTTACAAAGGTCCACAGATTTTAAATGACACCGGATCATTTCATTACCACATGTTCACCACTGGCTGTATCCTTTGTATAGTTGCAACTGCACACCTAACATTGCAACAGTCACACTCCACTCATTGTTAATGTTTTCACAGGTAGGCAAGTCCTGCTTTACAGGACATTTAAAAATTTAGTTTTACTCTTGTTGTTCCTCCCCACGGAAATCTTTAGTAAAAGGCGAAAGATTTATGCGACTTGAAGAGAAACAAGAGTGATCTGCAGGCTGAACATACTTTGGCCGACCCCATTCCCAGCCACACCAAGGTAACACACGGTTTCAAGGTGACACTTTAGTTAACCAACAACTGATGGTATCCAGTCACATTCACAAGCAATGCTGCAGCACCTTACAAAGATCCACGGATTTTAGTCAAGTATCATCTCACCTTAGTTTAATGGGCACTACGGGTTCTGGTACTTAGCCAAAAAACAATAGGCATCAGTTTAATTTGTTTTTGTTCTATTTCCAAATATACAAGTTATAACATGAATGGGTTTTTAAGTGCCATGCGGTCGTACGATTTGTTGCCACTGTTCATTGGAAGACTAGTCTCCTCATAACCAACTGAGAATGCTTTAATCAAAGAGTAACATTTTAGCAATAAGCCATACATTTTCAAGACTTTCTTATTAAAGATGCAGGTAACCACTCTGAACATATTCCTTCCTTCCTAACCTCATTAAGAAGCAAAGAACAATCATCAATGACAAAGAACACATGACAGAATCATTATTCTATGTCAGCTTCATGTTCAGGAAGAAACATCTCATCTCATCATCATGGTTAGCAAAACCTTACACTTTAGAAACACATTTCTCAAGACAACATCTTTAGAAATGATCCCTGAAAGTATAGTCTTAACATTCTAACAATTGCTGAGAGGAAGTCATCTGCAAGACTACTGTTTTCACTCACAGGGTGCATTTTGTTGATGTTCAACACATTTTACGGTTTTAAATTTTGAAAAACCAAAACAGTTCAAATAAATTTACTTTCCCCCGATGAAATCAAGTGGATTGTAAAAAGTTCAAAAAGAAAAGCACTGGTCAATTGACCGAGGACCTGAATGTTGGCAAGGAACTTAAAAGTTTTAAATCAGACCGGATCCATTCATAACCGCATGTTTACCACTGGCTGTACCCTTGGTACTGTTGCAACAGTCAACCTATGCTCATTGTTATCACAGGGCATTCAAAAATTTAGTTATACTCTTGTTGTTCCTCCCCACGGAAATCTTTAGTAAAAGGCGAAAGATTTATGCGACTTGAAGAGAAACAAGAGTGTTCTGCAGGCTCAACGTACTTTGGCCGACCCCATTCCCGGCCACACCAAGGTAACACACGGTCAAGGTGACACTTTAGTTAACCAACAACTGACGGTATCCAGGGACATTCACAAGCAATGCTGCAGCACCTTACAAAGGTCCACAGATTTTAAATGACACCGGATCATTTCATTACCACATGTTCACCACTGGCTGTATCCTTTGTATAGTTGCAACTGCACACCTAACATTGCAACAGTCACACTCCACTCATTGTTAATGTTTTCACAGGTAGGCAAGTCCTGTTTTACAGGACATTTAAAAATTTAGTTTTACTCTTGTTGTTCCTCCCCACGGAAATCTTTAGTAAAAGGCGAAAGATTTATGCGACTTGAAGAGAAACAAGAGTGATCTGCAGGCTGAACATACTTTGGCCGACCCCATTCCCAGCCACACCAAGGTAACACACGGTTTCAAGGTGACACTTTAGTTAACCAACAACTGATGGTATCCGGTCACATTCACAAGCAATGCTGCAGCACCTTACAAAGATCCACGGATTTTAGTCAAGTATCATCTCACCTTAGTTTAATGGGCACTACGGGTTCTGGTACTTAGCCAAAAAACAATAGGCATCAGTTTAATTTGTTTTTCTTCTATTTCCAAATATACAAGTTATAACATGTATGGGTTTTTAAGTGCCATGCGGTCGTACGATTTGTTGCCACTGTTCATTGGAAGACTAGTCTCCTCATATCCAACTGAGAATGCTTTAATCAAAGAGTAACATTTTAGCAATAAGCCATACATTTTCAAGACTTTCTTATTAAAGATGTAGGTAACCACTCTGAACATATTCCTTCCTTCCTAAACTCATTAAGAAGCAAAGAACAATCATCAATGACAAAGAACACATGACAGAATCATTATTCTATGTCAGCTTCATGTTCAGGAAGAAACATCTCATCTCATCATCATGGTTAGCAAAACCTTACACTTTAGAAACACATTTCTCAAGACAACATCTTTAGAAATGATCCCTGAAAGTATAGTCTTAACATTCTAACAATTGCTGAGAGGAAGTCATCTGCAAGACTACTGTTTTCACTCACAGGGTGCATTTTGTTGATGTTCAACACATTTTACGGTTTTAAATTTTGAAAAACCAAAACAGTTCAAATAAATTTACTTTCCCCCGATAAAATCAAGTGGATTGTAAAAAGTTCAAAAAGAAAAGCACTGGTCAATTGACCGAGGACCTGAATGTTGGCAAGGAACTTAAAAGTTTTAAATCAGACCGGATCCATTCATTACCGCATGTTTACCACTGGCTGTACCCTTGGTATTGTTGCAACAGTCAACCTATGCTCATTGTTATTGTTTTCACAGGTAGGCAAGTCCTGCTTTACAGGACATTTAAAAATTTAGTTTTACTCTTGTTGTTCCTCCCCACGGAAATCTTTAGTAAAAGGCGAAAGATTTATGCGACTTGAAGAGAAACAAGAGTGATCTGCAGGCCGAACGTACTTTGGCCGACCCCATTCCCGGCCACACCAAGGTAACACACGGTTTCATGGTGACACTTTAGTTAACCAACAACTGATGGTATCCAGGGACATTCACAAGCAATGCTGCAGCACCTTACAAAGGTCCACAGATTTTAAATGACACCGGATCATTTCATTACCACATGTTCACCACTGGCTGTATCCTTTGTATAGTTGCAATAGTCACACTCCACTCATTGTTAATGTTTTCACAGGTAGGCAAGTCCTGCTTTACAGGACATTTAAAAATTTAGTTTTACTCTTGTTGTTCCTCCCCACGGAAATCTTTAGTAAAAGGCGAAAGATTTATGCGACTTGAAGAGAAACAAGAGTGATCTGCAGGCTGAACATACTTTGGCCGACCCCATTCCCAGCCACACCAAGGTAACACACGGTTTCAAGGTGACACTTTAGTTAACCAACAACTGATGGTATCCAGTCACATTCACAAGCAATGCTGCAGCACCTTACAAAGATCCACGGATTTTAGTCAAGTATCATCTCACCTTAGTTTAATGGGCACTACGGGTTCTGGTACTTAGCCAAAAAACAATAGGCATCAGTTTAATTTGTTTTTGTTCTATTTCCAAATATACAAGTTATAACATGAATGGGTTTTTAAGTGCCATGCGGTCGTACGATTTGTTGCCACTGTTCATTGGAAGACTAGTCTCCTCATAACCAACTGAGAATGCTTTAATCAAAGAGTAACATTTTAGCAATAAGCCATACATTTTCAAGACTTTCTTATTAAAGATGCAGGTAACCACTCTGAACATATTCCTTCCTTCCTAACCTCATTAAGAAACAAAGAACAATCATCAATGACAAAGAACACATGACAGAATCATTATTCTATGTCAGCTTCATGTTCAGGAAGAAACATCTCATCTCATCATCATGGTTAGCAAAACCTTACACTTTAGAAACACATTTCTCAAGACAACATCTTTAGAAATGATCCCTGAAAGTATAGTCTTAACATTCTAACAATTGCTGAGAGGAAGTCATCTGCAAGACTACTGTTTTCACTCACAGGGTGCATTTTGTTGATGTTCAACACATTTTACGGTTTTAAATTTTGAAAAACCAAAACAGTTCAAATAAATTTACTTTCCCCCGATGAAATCAAGTGGATTGTAAAAAGTTCAAAAAGAAAAGCACTGGTCAATTGACCGAGGACCTGAATGTTGGCAAGGAACTTAAAAGTTTTAAATCAGACCGGATCCATTCATTACCGCATGTTTACCACTGGCTGTACCCTTGGTATTGTTGCAACAGCCAACCTATGCTCATTGTTATCACAGGGCATTCCAAAATTTAGTTATACTCTTGTTGTTCCTCCCCACGGAAATCTTTAGTAAAAGGCGAAAGATTTATGCGACTTGAAGAGAAACAAGAGTGTTCTGCAGGCTCAACGTACTTTGGCCGACCCCATTCCCGGCCACACCAAGGTAACACACGGTTTCAAGGTGACACTTTAGTTAACCAACAACTGATGGTATCCAGGGACATTCACAAGCAATGCTGCAGCACCTTACAAAGGTCCACAGATTTTAAATGGCACCGGATCATTTCATTACCACATGTTCACCACTGGCTGTATCCTTTGTATAGTTGCAACTGCACACCTAACATTGCAACAGTCACACTCCACTCATTGTTAATGTTTTCACAGGTAGGCAAGTCCTGCTTTACAGGACATTTAAAAATTTAGTTTTACTCTTGTTGTTCCTCCCCACGGAAATCTTTAGTAAAAGGCGAAAGATTTATGCGACTTGAAGAGAAACAAGAGTGATCTGCAGGCTGAACATACTTTGGCCGACCCCATTCCCAGCCACACCAAGGTAACACACGGTTTCAAGGTGACACTTTAGTTAACCAACAACTGATGGTATCCAGGGACATTCACAAGCAATGCTGCAGCACCTTACAAAGGTCCACAGATTTTAAATGACACCGGATCATTTCATTACCACATGTTCACCACTGGCTGTATCCTCTGTATAGTTGCAACAGTCACACTCCACTCGTTGTTATTGCTTTCACAGGTAGGCAAGTCCTGCTTTACAGGACATTTAAAAATTTAGTTTTACTCTTGTTGTTCCTCCCCACGGAAATCTTTAGTAAAAGGCGAAAGATTTATGCGACTTGAAGAGAAACAAGAATGATCTGCAGGCTGAACGTACTTTGGCCGACCCCATTCCCAGCCACACCAAGGTAACACACGGTGTCAAGGTGGCACTTTAGTTAACCAACAACTGATGGTATCCAGTCACATTCACAAGCAATGCTGCAGCACCTTACAAAGATCCACGGATTTTAGTCAAGTATCATCTCACCTTAGTTTAATGGGCACTACGGGTTCTGGTACTTAGCCAAAAAACAATAGGCATCAGTTTAATTTGTTTTTCTTCTATTTCCAAATATACAAGTTATAACATGTATGGGTTTTTAAGTGCCATGCGGTCGTACGATTTGTTGCCACTGTTCATTGGAAGACTAGTCTCCTCATATCCAACTGAGAATGCTTTAATCAAAGAGTAACATTTTAGCAATAAGCCATACATTTTCAAGACTTTCTTATTAAAGATGTAGGTAACCACTCTGAACATATTCCTTCCTTCCTAAACTCATTAAGAAGCAAAGAACAATCATCAATGACAAAGAACACATGACAGAATCATTATTCTATGTCAGCTTCATGTTCAGGAAGAAACATCTCATCTCATCATCATGGTTAGCAAAACCTTACACTTTAGAAACACATTTCTCAAGACAACATCTTTAGAAATGATCCCTGAAAGTATAGTCTTAACATTCTAACAATTGCTGAGAGGAAGTCATCTGCAAGACTACTGTTTTCACTCACAGGGTGCATTTTGTTGATGTTCAACACATTTTACGGTTTTAAATTTTGAAAAACCAAAACAGTTCAAATAAATTTACTTTCCCCCGATAAAATCAAGTGGATTGTAAAAAGTTCAAAAAGAAAAGCACTGGTCAATTGACCGAGGACCTGAATGTTGGCAAGGAACTTAAAAGTTTTAAATCAGACCGGATCCATTCATTACCGCATGTTTACCACTGGCTGTACCCTTGGTATTGTTGCAACAGTCAACCTATGCTCATTGTTATTGTTTTCACAGGGCATTCAAAAATTTAGTTATACTCTTGTTGTTCCTCCCCACGGAAATATTTAGTAAAAGGCGAAAGATTTATGCGACTTGAAGAGAAACAAGAGTGTTCTGCAGGCTCAACGTACTTTGGCCGACCCCATTCCCGGCCACACCAAGGTAACACACGGTTTCAAGGTGACACTTTAGTGAACCAACAACTGATGGTATCCAGGGACATTCACAAGCAATGCTGCAGCACCTTACAAAGGTCCACAGATTTTAAATGACACCGGATCATTTCATTACCACATGTTCACCACTGGCTGTATCCTCTGTATAGTTGCAACAGTCACACTCCACTCGTTGTTATTGTTTTCACAGGTAGGCAAGTCCTGCTTTACAGGACATTTAAAAATTTAGTTTTACTCTTGTTGTTCCTCCCCACGGAAATCTTTAGTAAAAGGCGAAAGATTTATGCGACTTGAAGAGAAACAAGAATGATCTGCAGGCTGAACGTACTTTGGCCGACCCCATTCCCAGCCACACCAAGGTAACACACGGTGTCAAGGTGGCACTTTAGTTAACCAACAACTGATGGTATCCAGTCACATTCACAAGCAATGCTGCAGCACCTTACAAAGATCCACGGATTTTAGTCAAGTATCATCTCACCTTAGTTTAATGGGCACTACGGGTTCTGGTACTTAGCCAAAAAACAATAGGCATCAGTTTAATTTGTTTTTCTTCTATTTCCAAATATACAAGTTATAACATGTATGGGTTTTTAAGTGCCATGCGGTCGTACGATTTGTTGCCACTGTTCATTGGAAGACTAGTCTCCTCAAATCCAACTGAGAATGCTTTAATCAAAGAGTAACATTTTAGCAATAAGCCATACATTTTCAAGACTTTCTTATTAAAGATGTAGGTAACCACTCTGAACATATTCCTTCCTTCCTAACCTCATTAAGAAGCAAAGAACAATCATCAATGACAAAGAACACATGACAGAATCATTATTCTATGTCAGCTTCATGTTCTGGAAGAAACATCTCATCTCATCATCATGGTTAGCAAAACCTTACACTTTAGAAACACATTTCTCAAGACAAAATCTTTAGAAATGATCCCTGAAAGTATAGTCTTAACATTTTAACAATTGCTGAGAGGAAGTCATCTGCAAGACTACTGTTTTCACTCACAGGGTGCATTTTGTTGATGTTCAACACATTTTACGGTTTTAAATTTTGAAAAACCAAAACAGTTCAAATAAATTTACTTTCCCTTGATGAAATCAAGTGGATTGTAACAAGTTCAAAAACAAAAGCACTGGTCAATTGACCGAGGACCTGAATATTGGCAGGGAAATTCAAAGTTTTAAATGAGACCGGATCCATCCATTACCGCATGTTAATGTAATCGCCCTGAGAAGGGAGATGTTTGAGTATACAGATACGAGGACACAACTTCGTTCTGCTCACGTCTGTATTGACTGCAAACAAATCAAACACCAAACATGTACAAGTACACAGTATTGCAACAAACATAAAATGCACTCCAGTATTATCATACGGATTTTACATTGAAATAATCGAGGAGATTTTCCTGTTCTTTGCACTAATAGACTTTACCTTAGTGTAACAGTATTTGAAGATGTCTCAACAAGTAAATACAAAGGTTCACCCAATACAGTAAGCCTGTTTTTGCAACAAAAGTCACTTATCATTCCTTAAGATTAAACAAACTACACTGAATTAGTCCCAGAAACTGTAGTAAATACACATTTCATCAGCAATATACACAGATTAATAATTAACTACGCACAGTACCTTTCTATATATTTTACACTGTTGATGCAGTTAGCATCTGCTTCGTCATCGGCAGTGCAATTAGCTTTAGCATTAGCTTGGTCATGTATGAAGCATTGTCGACTGTAAAGACAAATATCATAAAATATACTCTTTCAAACATGTTTAAACACTATAAAGATACATTCGGGGGTACAACTATTTACATAAAGACACTTGTACCTGAGAAGGAAGATGTTTGAGTATACAGATATGAGGACACAACTTCGTTCTGCTCACGTCTGTATTGATTGCAAGCAGGAAGTCAGGTGTCCTCTAGAATAGCTCCCAGCACAACGCGCCCCCTGCTGGAGCCGTCCAGTACTACAATGGCTCTTATTAATGCTGGCATTACAATAACATTAGCTCTATATTCTACAAATAATGGTGTTTTACTGTTGTCATTAACAATAAACATTTTTAAGTTGCAAATATAAAATCACATAGTAATACAACTCAAAAGCTTACTTTGCTACTTACAATCACTGTATTCTAAATGTACATCCTGTCACATATACCACTGGCAGTAACCTTGGTATTGCTGCAACCGCACACTAAACGTTGCAACAGTCAACCTCCGCTCATTGTTATTGTTTTCACAGGAAATGCAAGTCCTGCTTTACAAGGAATAAAAAAATTAGTTATACTCTTGTTGGTCCTCCCCACAGACATCTTTAATAAAAGGCAAAAGATTTATGCGAAATGAAGAGGGACAAAAGTGATTTGCAGGCTGAATGTACTTTGGCCGACCTGATTCCCGGCCACACCAAGGTAACACACGGTTTCAAGGTGACACTAGTTAACTAACAACTGATGGTATTCACATTCACAAGCAATGCTGCAGCACCTTACAAAGATCCACGGATTTTAATCAAGTATCATCTCGCCTTAGTTTAATGGGTACAACGGGTTCTGGTACTTAGCCAAAACACAATAGGCATCAGTTTAATTTGTTTTTCTTCTATTTCCAAATATACAAGTTATAACATGTATGGGTTTTTAAGTGCCATGCGGTCGTACGATTTGTTGCCACTGTTCATTGGAAGACTAGTCTCCTCATATCCAACTGAGAATGCTTTAATCAAAGAGTAACTTCGTAGTTTTGTTCTTCTCCAACAACACCATGTGGTTCAGTGCAACATTTTGGCCAACAAAATTAGTCAGACTCGAGTCATGAATTTGATGACTTTAGACTCGACTTGACAAAATGTAAAGAGACTTGCAACTCGACTTAGACTTTAACATCAATGACTTGTGACTTCACTTGGACTTGAGCCTTTTGACTTGACATGACTTGACATGACTTGCTACTTTCCCCAAAATCCAACGCTTAAAAAGTTATTTGGGAGCGCTCCGTATTTTTCATTTTTTTCGTCTGTGTCTCTCAGCGTGTTGTTCCTGTCAGCTGGTGTGCTGTCAGTACAACAGCCAATCAAATTAGATCTACGTTGTTTTCATCAGGCAGCATTCATCCAATCAAATTGCAGTACAACCACCGAACAAGTTGTCAAACAACGCAACAATTATGCCAAAGTTGGTTTCGTTCGGGTATAAAAACTACGACTTGGTCAACAAAAAACGAACTGCCGTATGGAAATCACGCAGTTCGAATATTACAGACGGAGACGCAACAACGTTCAACATTTGAAGTTGCACAAAGAAGGGTAAGTTTTGAATGTAAGATAACGTTTATTGGCTAAGTTACGTGACTTGTATTTGCTGTGTAGTTAAATCAGTGAGGCTGCAAACTCACTGCTAACGTTATAACCATAGACATCTTATAAATAGACGCAGCATGGAGCGCTACTGCCTACTGGCGCAGACGAGGCGCGGGGCCGCCATCTTGGAGTGGTGATCCGCTCCACTCAGTGCAATTCATTTGGCAGGAACAATGAACTGTCAGCGCATTTAATTCATTTTACCTCACTGAATACCACTGATTTTCACCCCCCTTTTTTGTCATACGTGTAGCTATGATAACAGACACATGTTTTGGCGTGTTTTAGTATTCATAGTTTGCTTAACAGTAATATAATATTCTTATATGCTATAAGTGACCAGACGTCCGAGATCAAAACTGGGATTATAATCCTAGAGAAAGGGAAAAAACGGTAAACTATTTTTAAGTTGAAGAAACAATATGATTAGGTTATATATACATGCGTATATCCTACATAAACAATGTATGAATACATTAGATATCTATATATCTTAGAGACCTATAGACTGTATCTCTGTTGCTGCAGCAGCAGAGAGTTTATTCTGTCTTGACACTTTGTATTGATATTTTCTATTACATTCTTCCCTTAAATGATAATGTTTGCAGTGATTGTTTTATATGTATTATTTTATGTAAGTCGCTTTGGATAAAAGCGTCTGCCAAATACTTAAACATAAACACATATAAACACCTGAAAGTCTTCATATCAGCTAAAACCACCAATCTGTTTCACTGGATTCAGAATAAAACCAAATTCTGTTTTACCCAACAATGTTAGTATTTGAATATTGTTACTTGAAGACTTATTCCTGGTTACAATTATACTGTTAAGAAAGTATTGTCTTATACTTTGCCTAAAATGAGAATGCATCATAATCAGTGGCGGCTGGTGAATTTTGTTTTAGGTGGGGCTGAAAGTTTGTAAACCAAACCCCTGTAGGGGCGTCAGCCTCCCCCAGAAGATTTATTTGTGATTTTCACATACAAATATTGAAGATCTTTGATCCTTCTCAACTCTGTGGTAATATTATTTTCATAAGATACAACCAATAGTACGTTAATGTTAAATCTTACTTGTGAAAAGTAATCCCCCGATTCCTATTTTCAACAGTCCGCTCATTTGAGCAGGAAAACGCTGAACACCAGCCCGGCATCTTTGTTTTCTACCTGTCAACTGTCAGTTTAGGCTGCTCGCCGGCTTTTCATCACCACTTCAAGATGGCGGCCAAATTGCTCACGTCACAGCAACCTGCGTCTACTTATAAGATGTCTATGGTTATAACGTCATTGCAAACACGGCAATCTGTTGCGTCCACTGCAGTTTGCTACCTTATTCATACTTTTTGTCAAGTGATTTTTTTTTAAGCAGGGTTGCATGAGGTACCTACACATAACGTTACGTTAGACAATGTATCACACACAGTAACGTAACGTTAGTCAATGTATCACACACAGTAACGTAACGTTAGTCAATGTATCACACACAGTAACATTACGTTAGTCAATGTATCACACACAGTAACATTACGTTAGTCAATGTATCACACACAGTAACATTACGTTAGTCAATGTATCACACACAGTAACATTACATTAGTCAATGTATCACACACAGTAACGTAAAGTTAGACGGTGGTCAGCAGCACCGCGTATTTTAGCCACCTACAAAAAGACAAACATAGTCAAATAAAGGTCAGTTAAAATGTATACTATATTAAGAATATGTGTACATATTGCATAGGGTCCTGACATCTAAAAAGTACAACTCTGTTCATTGTTATGTTCATATATTTGTTATGTTTTTCATGTGTACGCACACATAAACACACATACAGTATGAGATGAGATCAATGAGATAAGGTAAGAACAGGATAGAAACTGCTGTGGAACTAGTTACAATGCAATATGCCATTGAAATACAATGTTAACACTTTTGTGCAAATAAGTACAGTTGCACTTGTTTTTTTCAAATGTGTTTATTCTGTAAAGGAATGAGTTACATGTTTAAAATGACTGGTTAATAGTGCTATTTTGAAGTGCAATGTCAGCACTATCTTTTTCCCTGCAATTTCAAATGCACTTGTTTTAATAAATAAATACAGCATTTTAAAAGCATACACAATCTGTGTAAATATATTAGTCTGTGGTTAAACGACTTGAAAGGACTCGAAACTCAAAATGTAGGACTTGGGACTTGACTTGAGACTTTCCAGTCTTGACTTTGGACTTGACTCGGACTTGCTCTGTCTTGACTCGGGACTTGACTCGGACTTGAGGGCAAAGACTTGAGACTTACTTGTGACTTGCAAAGCAATGACTTGGTCCCACCTCTGGGTGATACCCACACATGTAATACACAATCTTCGTACTGGAACACTGACAAAGTTAGTGTTACGGTACAAGGGGGAAGAAGACGGCACAGAATGGATGGATGGACTTTATTTTCTGAACTCAACATGGACTGCCGTAGGAGTGCCCACACAACACAGGGGGCGCTAAATCCCCACTTAGATCAACATATTTTATTATATTTTATATTTTTCAATGCAAATATTGAGATAGCTGAAATTTGAGGTTTTGTAAAACGTTCTCTGACGCTCCAACAGAGTCGTGTAATTTTCCTTTTCTCCGTTCAACTCATTTTAGTTCCTGAATGCTGATGTTTGTTTTATCCACTTGGGCAAATAATTATTTACCCCTTTCCCTCTGCCCTCATTCATGCGGCACCCCTTAGAAATTGCCAGTCCATATCTAAAACTGACACTGCCTGGGTTAGGTAACTTTCAACTTTTCCAAATAACTTATAATCAAAACAAATATTGCAAGTAAATTGTATTTCTTTAATAGGTTGACATTGTCCAGGATTTTTTTTAAAGTCTAGCCCCCTGTCTGATATATATATATATATATCTATATATATATACTGTATATATATATATATATATATATATATATATACATATATATATACCATACCATACCAACTTTATTTATAAAGCCCTTTAAAAACAACCACAGTTGAAAAGCAAAGGGCTGTACACCACAAAGAAATAGAGGCAAAGGACAGACTAAAAAATAACATTTAAAACATAAATAAAAAATACACATTTAAAAATCAAATATAAAATTACCCAAAGAACATATATATATATATATATATATATATATATATATATATATATATATATATATATATATATATTTTTTTTTTTTTTTTAATAGTGTTGATCATTTATGCAGAACAGAGTTCCTCTACATTTTAATGCAGGTATTTTTTTTTAATATACTTAATTTTACAAATATGATCTTTAAAATGTGATGGTTGGCAGATGATCTCCACACAAACATGGAATTCTGATCAGGAAGATTCACATTATTGAGCCAAAGTTTTAACAGATGAAGATCAGCTTTTGAAACAATTTTATTTTAGTTTTAATTGGACCCTTCAGACATTTTAAGGGTTTGATTGCACGGATGCTGCAGGTTTGATCTTCAATTGTTCTTCTTTTTCATCAAACAGTGTCTTTGATAACTATGAAGATGACATCAGCACTAACTGCTCAGCATCTGGCAGTGCCTTTATTAAGATAAGGAGGGGGAAAGCAGCTGCAATACAGGAAGGAAGAAGAGGTAATACTTTTATTATTCAACAAAATAAAAGAACAAGAATCCCATTCAACACAAATGTGGTTCTTGTGATTTAAAAAAAAAACAGTGTGACTGCTGAACAAATGTTATTTAAGGATGTAAACATTTATTTAACAAAGTGACATTTGCAGCCTTTGTGTTTCCACATATTATCATCCTATTTATAGCATCATGGGACTTACTTAGAGTTTTTTTTTGGATACTTCTAATTGTTGGTTTAGTTTTTGAAATAAAATGAAACATCCACAGTTTTGTTTTATTATAATTATTTGCTTCAATGCTGCAGAACGCACTTTATATGAGAAACAGTTCCACCGTGTGGCTAATTGAAGAACTGCAGGTTTGAAATCTACAGAACATCATATTGGATACACTTTCTAATGTGGTCTAGTGCAGTGGTTCTCAACCTTTTTTCAGTGATGTACCCCCTGTGAACATTTTTTTAATTTAAGTACCCGCTAATCAGAGCAAAGCATTTTTGGTTGAAAAAAAGAGATAAAGAAGTAAAATACAGCACTATGTCATCAGTTTCTGATTTATTAAATTGTATAACAGTGCAAAATATTGCTCATTTGTAGTGGTCTTTCTTGAACTATTTGTAAAAAAAAGATATAAAAATAACTAAAAACTTGTTGAAAAATAAACAAGTGATTCAATTATAAATAAATATTTCTACACATAGAAGTAATCATCAACTTAAAGTGCCCTCTTTGGGGATTGTAATAGAGATCCATCTGGATTCATGAACTTAATTCTAAACATTTCTTCACAAAAAATAAATCTTTACATCAATATTTATGGAACATGTCCACAAAAAATCTAGCTGTCAACACTGAATATTGCATTTGTTGCATTTCTTTTCACAGTTCTTTTTGACAGACATTTTAGTGAGGGTCAAACCATCATGGCATGGGGGAAACTCTGGGTTTATGGTAATGAATGGAATAGCCTACTTGATGTGATGTTCAGTTTATGAACTTAAATTCATATTTTGTTGAAGTATTATTCAATAAATATATTTATAAAGGATTTTTGAATTGTTACTATTTTTAGAATATTTAAAAAAAATCTCACGTACCCCTTGGCATAGCTTCAAGTACCCCCAGGGGTACCCCCATTTGAGAACACATGGATAATAATGTTGCATTTTAAATGTGACATTTTTAGAGAGCAACTGCTTTTTTTTTTACACTTTAATTCATCGTAATAGTGGTCAAGTCTTAAGAGGTATGCCGTTTGTATTATTTTAAACGAATAACACTGCGACTTAAAATATTAATCATATTAATAGTAATAATACTAACCCATTTCATGTATATGTTTTATATTTTTCACAATCATTTTTAAAATCACGGCAACATTCTAAAATTGTATTTAAACAACAAACTAAATTAGGTTTGAAAGATTATAATTTTCTGTTCTCGTCAAAATACATTTTAATTTGCTTGCCCCCTTTAAAAATATGTATATTTATTATATTTGAATACAGTATATCGCATACAGTTAAACGCTTACGCTTTACCATGAATTGATTCAACGTAAACAAGTTGAAAAACGTATTCGGGTGTTACCATTTAGTGGTCAATTGTACGGAATATGTACTGTGCAATCTTCTTATAAAAGTTCCAATCTATGAATTAAAAAAAAAACTTAGTCCTGCACGTTGAAAGTACTGGCGTCTTCTGTGACATGATTGACTTTATGAGCTCTAGGGGCACCCGTACTAAAACAAACTTGGAATACGACTGTCGTAAACTGTGTTGCTGGGTTACTATGACCTTGTACGTTGCACGGCAGGTACTCTGTTATTTCTCGTTCCATATATTTTAAAGTCTTGTATAATGTAAAAATGTCCACAGTGGGACAGATGACATGGAACAATGTCTAGTTTTAATCGTAAAGTTGCGTTTGTAGTCGGTGCGGGTTTAGACTTAAGTACCTACTACTGACGTAAGTCAGGTCGAGGCCATGTTTGTATTGTACACCATTAGAAAGCCCCGCTTTCGCAGAGCATCAAAAAATTGAGTTATACTCTTGTTGTTCCTCCCCACGGAAATCTTTAGTAAAAGGCGAAAGATTTATGCGATCTGAAGAGAAGCAAGAGTGATCTGACATAATATTGTACTTTGGCTGAGCCTATTCCCGGCCACAACAAGGTAACACACGGTCTTAAGGTGGCCCACTTTATTTACCTAACAAACATGATGTTATCCATTCACATTCACAGTCAACGCCGTGCCACCTTAAATCACTACATTATAGCCGCTTAACTTCGAGCCCTATTTTACTATTTGGTGGGTTGGTCGCAAAGGATTCTGGGAATTAGCCGACACCCAATAGGCATCGGTTTAATTTGCTTTTTGAACCCTGGAGGCCCCCGTAGTGAAGGCATGGAATACGACTGTCGTAAACCGTGTTGCCGGGTTACTATGACGCCTGATGCGCATGGTTGTGCATTGCGCTGTCGGCACCCCGTTGTGTTTCTTGTTTGAAATATTGTGTCATGTAAAATTGTTCACACTGAGACCGCCGATAAGTGTGTTCCGCTGACTTTATAGAGCATGTGCTTTCGCGACAGCTATCACTGCTTTACGGTGCGGATGTCGTAAACGTCAGAAGTAACGTTCTACTTCTCTTGTTAAACTTGTAATAAGTATGGCCTTTTTGCATGGAAAAATAACAAACGTGGGATACGAACACATTTATTGATAAGCGTTTAGCGTAGACTGCGAACTACGTAATAACTTAGTACTATCTGGCTTGCCCAGTCACAGTGTTACAGAAAGCTCCACCCACATGAGAGAAGCCCCGCCTACGAAGTGCATCAGAATAGTATCATACTCTTATGATCTATATCAGTGGTTCTCAACCTTTTTTCAGTGCTGTATCCCCTGTGAACATTTTTTTAATTCAAGTACGCCCTAATCAGAGGAAAGCATTTTTGGTTGAAAAAAAGTGATAAAGAAGTAAAATACAGCACTATGTCATCAGTTTCTGATTTATTAAATTGTATAACAGTGCAAAATATTGCTCATTTGTAGTGGTCTTTCTTGAACTATTTGGAAAAAAAGATATAAAAATAACTAAAAACTTGTTGAAAAATAAACAAGTGATTCAATTATAAATAAAGATTTCTACACATAGAAGTAATCATCAACTTAAAGTGCCCATGAACTTAATTCTAATTATTTATTTTGTTGAAGTATTATTCAATAAATATATTTATAAAGGATTTTTGAATTGTTGCTATTTTTAGAATATTTAAAAAAAATATCACGTACCCCTTGGCATACCTTCAAGTACCCCCAGGGGTATGCGTACCCCCATTTGAGAACCACTGATCTATATAATGAACAACATTATTTAATATATAACCAGATGTGGGTAGAGTAGCCAGAAATTGTACTCAAGTAAGATTACTGTTACTTTAGAGATGTATTACTCAAGTAAAAGTACGGAGTAGTCACCCAAATATTTACTTGAGTAAAAGTAAAATGTATGTTGTGAAAAAACTACTCAAGTAACTGATGAGTAACCTGTTCGTTTAATGATGACGGCAACAAATGATGCACAAAAACATAAAAATAGAAATGAGCAAATTCAGAGCCAGGAATATCTCTTAAAAAACTAAAACAATAATATATATTAAATAATAGTACATTAATATAAAAATAAAAAAATTAAGGCAAATTGAGCCACAATAACTTAACAGCACCATAGGCTCAGTAGGCAGAGATTACAAAGGAAAATAACAAGTTAGCCTTTACACAAACCATAAACTGATAGGTGTGGGCTGCATCTGGGAACACACTGATTGGTGTTTCTATGCATGCGTGTGAGTGTGTGTGTGTGTGTGTGTGTCTTTGTCTGTCTCTCTATGAGGCTGCAGTGCGTTAATAAATGTCCCCACGCGATGTACATTTGACAGTGATTCATAGCAGGGAAGCTAACATCAGCCTACGGTGACAGCCAAAATATCTACTAACGTTACTTACCGCAATGTGCTTCCTCCAATTTGACGTTGAGTTCATGTAAGCTTAAGCTTGTTGTTTGCCGCTGAAACTTTATGTGCTTTATGTGAGCACGTGACCGCCTGGCTCTGTTTGATTGGTGAAACGGAGTCAAACGTCACCAGTGACTGTATTTGATTGGCGAAACGCAGGCATGCGATAGATCCTACTTTGAAGGTCTGTCTGACAAACCAAAACAAACAAAGCGTGCATTAACAGATCGATAAAAATCAGTAGCGAGTAGCAGGCTGAATGTAGATAAATGGAGCGGAGTAAAAGTAGCGTTTCTTCTCTATAAATATACTCAAGTAAAAGTAAAAGTATGTTGCATTAAAACTACTCTTAGAAGTACAATTTATCCCAAAAGTTTCTCAAGTAGATGTAACAGAGTAAATGTAGCGCGTTACTACCCACCTCTGTATATAATTCATATGTATTATACAAATTGTATCCTTGTACAGTAATATTAATAACACTACGAATAATAACATTACTATTAAGTATACAAGAGGGCCTTTGCACAAGTCTATGTTTGTGTGTGTTTAAAGGGGAACATTATCACCAGACCTATGTAAGCGTCAATATATACCTTGATGTTGCAGAAAAAAGACCATATATTTTTTTAACCGATTTCCGAACTCTAAATGGGTGAATTTTGGCGAATTAAACGCCTTTCTATTATTCGCTCTCGGAGCGATGACGTCACAACGTGGCGTCACATCGGGAAGCAATCCGCCATTTTCTCAAACACCGAGTCAAATCAGCTCTGTTATTTTCCGTTTTTTCGACTGTTTTCCGTACCTTGGAGACATCATGCCTCGTCGGTGTGTTGTCGGAGGGTGTAACAACACCAACAGGGACGGACGGATTCAAGTTGCACCAGTGGCCCAAAGATGCAAAAGTGGCAAGAAATTGGACGTTTGTTCCGCACACTATACCAACGAAAGCTATGCTACGACAGAGATGGCAAGAATGTGTGGATATCCTGCGACACTCAAAGCAGATGCATTTCCAACGATAAAGTCAAAGAAATCTGCCGCCAGACCCCCATTGAATCTGCCGGAGTGTGTGAGCAATTCAGGGACAAAGGACCTCGGTGGCACGGCAAGCAATGGCGGCAGTTTGTTCCCGCAGAGGAGCGAGCTAAACCCCCTGGATGTCTTGGCTCACACCGTCCCTTATGCCACCGAAGATGATCAAGAGAAGAATATCGACCCTAGCTTCCCTGGCCTGCTGACATCAACTCCAAAACTGGACAGATCAGCTTTCAGGAAAAGAGCGCGGATGAGGGTATGTCTACAGAATATATTAATTGATGAAAATTGGGCTGTCTGCACTCTCAAAGTGCATGTTGTTGCCAAATGTATTTCATATGCTGTAAACCTAGTTCATAGTTGTTAGTTTCCTTTAATGCCAAACAAACACATACCAATCGTTGGTTAGAAGGCGATTGCCGAATTCGTCCTCGCTTTCTCCCGTGTCGCTGGCTGTCGTGTCGTTTTCGTCGGTTTCGCTTGCATACGGTTCAAACCGATATGGCTCAATAGCTTCAGTTTCTTCTTCAATTTCGTTTTCGCTACCTGCCTCCACACTACAACCATCCGTTTCAATACATTCGTAATCTGTTGAATCGCTTAAGCCGCTGAAATCCAAGTCTGAATCCGAGCTAATGTCGCTATACCTTGCTGTTCTTTCCGCCATGTTTGTTTGTGTTGGCATCACTATGTGACGTCACAGGAAAATGGACGGGTGTTTATAACGATGGTTAAAATCAGGCACTTTGAAGCTTTTTTTTAGGGATATTGCGTGATGGGTAAAATTTTGAAAAAAACTTCGAAAAATATAATAAGCCACTGGGAACTGATTTTTAATGGTTTTAACCATTCTGAAATTGTGATAATGTGCCCCTTTAATTTAAATCATATTTTCCTATTTTTTTCAATGATACTAAATTGATTTCTCATTTTCATGTTTCTAATGTCTGACCAATGACTTATTTTTATTTGTTACTATAATATTTTAGCTGTGGTATATGTATCATAAAACAAGTACATTCCCACCCTAAATGATACTCATGATTATTTCCAATTTGAATTATTTGTCTTTATTTTTAACTCCTGGAAGTGTGTTTTTAATCTTCCTTATAGGTTTTAAATGAATACTAATAATTCCATAATGAATAAAAAAAAAAAAGTAAGGTGGTCTTATAAAAAAAATAGTGTGTTTGAATAGTTGGCCAAGCACTGATGGCATAATATTTTTTAACTATGCTTGCGTAAAACTGACATGACCTGGAAAGAGAAGCCGCAATTTGTTTTATTTTTATGTTCAAAAAGAGCCTGAAAGCAAAACAGGAAGGAGATTTTTACATACCATTTAGCTCAGGGGTTTGGTGTTACTTACACATCAGCCAACGTCACAGAGAAAAATAATACCATTACTGGTGTGAACAAGATATTAGATTTTTATTGATTTATCAGGCAGAAACATACATAATAATTCCTTATTGCTCATGAAGATCTATGTCGCCTCGGCGGCCTTTTATCACACCCATACTACAATACCGGTAAATAAAATCTCAGTGAAACACTTTTATTTCATGATCACATATGGTCGCTTCTAGCCATAAATAAGACGTGAAACAAAATCACAATTAACAAGAAAAAGTCTATCACTCTTCTCACCCTGTTGAAAAATGATAATAATGTTATTATAAAGCTTTTTTTTTTTCCCAACAAAAAAGAAACCCTTGCAAATGAAGTATCCTAAATGCTTTATACGTATTAGCATCATTATTCGAGGTTATATTGACATGAGAAAACACACAAACTGAGGAGTTATTGCCTTAATATTTTTTGCATAACAAAGAAGAGGGTTAAAAAGGTTTACATGGGGTCACACAACTTGTCAAGACAAAATGGCATGCAAGACATAAGAAGTTCCGATACAACAAACATTTTCTACGCTACACAAACACTTAGAAGGCGGGGAGAGAGACGACACTTTTCACAGAGAACGTGTAACACTGTGCAAAAAAAGGCGAGAGACACAACAATAGCTTTAGGAGCACACAGACATTGTATTAAATCTTTTTTTTTTTTTTTTTTTTTTAAATATGGCTTATCAAGTCATCACATTTTCTATTTGGAGAGACACAGTATAATAAATGGAGTCAGTATATTTTGAATGTGATTGTTTGGCCCGGCTTGAGGCTTGTAATAGATTTGTTTATGTACAATTAAAGTGAACAGCGAGGTGAAGGAGGACATTATGTTGTTGCTTCAAGCTCTTCAAGGGAGTTTTAGAAGAAGTGAAGGCCCTCCGCTTTGGCGCACCTGGCCGGTGACGCCGTATGGCCTATAGCCGGACTGCTGCATTTCCACACAATGCTAAATAAACCAAATTTGAAACTATACAATGCTAATCTGGCGCCGGTTTGGGATTGAAGCCAACCTGTGAACGATTTACTGACTACTTCTTTAGCATGTCCTGCAGCGGACCTGGCAGGTATTTCATCACTGTGTCCATGATGCTCTCCTCCTCCTCTTCGTCACCGCAGCCGGTCGGCACCGCCTTCTTGGGTCGGGTCAAGCTGCCCGCCGCAGTCTCCTCCGCCGCCGCCGCTGCCTCAGCCTCCGCCTCCTCGCGCTTTTTCAAGCCATACTGTTGATAAAAAGCATGGAGGGTTATGAGGGCTGTGAAAAAAACAAAAAAGATTTTCGAATGAACCACAATTCTTATTTGTAACGATTCTTAATGGAGTAAAAAAATAGATTTTTTAAAATTTTGAAATTTTACTTTACTTCTAGCCATTAAGGCAAATCGCATTGTTGATGTACAGAATTACTTTACAAAAGACAAGTCTTACTTCTCTTGTTGTCTTATTTGTATTTGACTGTATTGAATGTTTGGGTAAAATTGTATTAAACAAAACCTTTTTTTTTTTTTTAAGTAATAGAAACATTTTCAGAGCTGTTTGTCTACACACTAAAAATGCTTGGTTATTTTGATAACCCCATTTATGAGTTGCGAGTAGGGATGATGTTTGATAAGAAATTATCGAGTTCGAGCCTATTATCGAATCCTCCTATCGAACCGATTCCTTATCGATTCTCTTATCGAGTCCAGATAGGTTGTTGTATATAGAAAAATAACACACAATATTTGGTTTAACAAAAGCTCACTTTTATTATATAAGAAAAAAATGAAATCTAACAAATAAATAAATATTGACTGTTACCCCTCTAAAAAAATAAAATAAAATAAATAAATATTGACTGTTGTTACCCAAAGTATATTAAGTGGGATTTTTCAGAAAAACAAATATATACAGTAACACAACAACAACCCGTTTCCGCTCGGGATGGTGTCCTGCTGGCCCCACTATGGACTGGACTCTTACTATTATGTTGGATCCACTATGGACTGGACTCTCACAATATTATGTCAGACCCACTCGACATCCATTGCTTTCGGTCTCCCCTAGAGTTGGGGGGTTACCCACATATGCGGTCCTCTCCAAGGTTTCTCATAGTCATTCACATCGACGTCCCACTGGGGTGAGTTTTTCCTTGCCCTTATGTGGGCTTTGTACCGAGGATGTCGTTGTGGCTTGTGCAGCCCTTTGAAACACTTGTGATTTAGGGCTATATAAATAAACATTGATTGATTGATTGATTGACTGTCTCTGTGATCACTATAGGTGTATAAATAATAATATAGTGTTAAATAAAATCAGTTCCTTGGGCACAAAACTGAAAATAATACAGCTCTTCAAAAAGTGCACTTCTGCTGCTATTTGACATAACTGTTTGTTATGATGCTTTGACATTTTTGCACTTTATTTCTTTATTGAAAGAAAATTCTATGAAGAGAAAAGTTGTTCGCAAATGTGGTTACAATGCTAAAAAATGAAAAGTTAAAGCTAAAAAAAGAAATACACTTTATTGAGTTAACATTATTTCTTTATAGGGGGAAAGATGTGATGTTATGAGCTAGGGAATATAACAACTACACTACCCAGCATGCAACGGGAGTGACGAGCATGCGCGGTAGCCCCGAAAAGTGTTGTTGCACGTCGTCTAAGAATGAGGTTATGAGCACGCAGTGAAAGTAAACGTCAAGAACTCAGCCAACACGCCTCGTCTGCATTATTTATAATTAGACAGACAACACATATACAGTGTGATTTTGTTTTGTTTACAAGGAAAGAAAAACAAAAGTTAAAAAAGGGAGATGTGTTGTATATACATGTATGGGGCAGGGCCGACATCCGGGCAACTGAGCTACATACGGGTTCTTCGAGCCATAGCAACCTGACTGGCGTTGAAAACAAACCGTCGCCATTACTCTTTAACCTGTCGACCTGCGCTAATTAAACCCGTCATTCTGCCTCCAAAATGCCAAAAAACTGTGTTGTTTTTGGTTGTGCAAACCACAACTGGAAACAGGGAAAACAAAGGTCGTATTTTGTTCTGCCAAAGCGTGCTAAAAGCCCACAGAGACGAGACAAATGGCTCGCAGCTTTACACCAGGAAAACGAGGACGGTTCTCACTGGAGTCCCCCAAAATCCCGGGTCGTGTGTTCGGATCACTTCGTTTCTGGTAAATATAAGGAACAAAAATCCACCTTCTTAACCACAACTTGGCTATACCGTCCATGCTAATGTTGAACCCGTTGAATTTTTACTGAATAACGTTCGACAGCTGAAGTTGTTGTTGTTGCACAACAATAACATACGGTATAAGGGCTATTTCCAGTAATTCAGCAAATAATAAATCATAATACTGAACTGAATTTGAATGAGCTCTCTACAGATATAATAAATATACAGATACTGGTATCCACCGTGTCATCCTTATTATCATTTATCAACATACCTTGGGTGATTTAACAATTTTTATGTGATTTATTCGTTATATAACAACCGAAGCTAACAACCGACCTGGTGCGCTTGTGAGGGAGACATAAAGATTTCCAAATTCCATGTCCGGCCATTGTGTAGGATTATCAGTCCACGCATCTGCTGGAAGGCGGTAAGGGCAGTCGTTTAATCCAACTACAGAACATTTTAACTCGTATCTTAACCTAGCCTCACTGGAAAGACTATTTACATAATCATACGCCATTTAGAACAGTTTAAAATGCCGTGAAACCTCGTTAAATGCCTTTTCTGTCAATGCTGTGTTCGCTGTGAGCTGGTTTGTTTTCAACGAATTCAATATGGCGACCGCGTTGCTAGGGGATTGGAGGGCGGAAGTGACGTTGGTCCGCCCTCGCCCATGTGCTGCGGTTGCTTTAAGAACGTTGCGACAGCTGCCGTAAAGGAGGTGCGTTGCTAGCCTGGTTGCTATGTTTCCGGTTGGTCGTGTGTTTGTACCCTGCTCAAATCTCTCTGTAAAGTTATTCATTGGATTATACCTTTTTGTTTTGAACTTTATTACACCTTGGAGCGCTTTTTCCGGTTCATTTTCTCCTGCTTTCGCTATCTGCGCCTAATGACTGAGCTACGTGACGTCATTTCTTGTGATGTCACACGGAGCATTTCTGGTCGGGACGGGATTCCCAGGGATTCGAATAAAGAACCAACTCTTTTTCTTAACTATAGTGGTCTCGATAACGGGTACCGGTTCTCAAAAAGGGATTCGAGTCCGAGGACTCGGTTCTTTTCTTATCGAACAACCGTAAAAATCGGTTTCGAGTATCATCCCTTGTTGCGAGTGTTGGGTTAAATTTTGAGATTATTTTTATAAAGAGCAATCCATTTTTTGGGTTATAAGGGTATTATTTTGACTTAATTTCTGGGTTTTCAAAACTATTAATAATTTTTGGCTTGTTTTTCAATGAGTAACGCATTTTTGGGTAAAAGGCTTTTTTTTAATTAAAAAGGTCCAATAAAGCAATGCTTCCTGCGGCTGAGCCAATCAGAGGCCACGATGCCGAACAGCGTTTGTGTGGGAAATACTACTGTATAATTGATATTTTTAGTTTATATACGCTTAAGAGATGCTAAATTTAGGGCAAAATACGTAATAAAGGCTCGTAAAAAAAAAAATGAAATAGGGCCACAAATTTTGAAACCTGGTGTCGCGAAAAATGACGGTCTTATATGACTTTAAAATGAGCATTTTTCCAAGGGGCCGTGATCTGTTGACATGAATACTAGACGACTCTGAACATAAGACAATTATGCTTCTCAGCACACATTTTTGTGGGAATTTTTATTTATTCATCGTGATTTTAGTATGAGTGAAACAAAAACTGTTAAGCTGCAAAAACGAAATAATCATATTTTCGAGCTACGCGACAGTTTTATGATGTCCGTATGCTTGATAACTCATCTGTTTGTTTGTCAGCAGTGCCACATTGTAGTCTGCATTGAGCAAAATGCACTCGAACTTGTTTGAAAAGCCATTTAGCACCACCTGCTAGTTTGCGTGCAAACATCTTATTGACATTAACGTATTTTCTATAGGGCACAAAAAATATAGTCCTATATTCGGGTCAGTACGGTGTGTTTGTGGAGCACTTTTTACAGCGTGTAACAACAAGGTGGCATCATCAACGAGGAACCCTAAAAAGGATTTTAAAATGGATTTCATCACCTCAATCGACATACAGTACAGGCCAAAATTTTGGACACGCCTTCTCATTGAATGCGTTTTCTTTAGTTTCATGACTATTTACATTGTAGATTGTCACTGAAGGCATCAAAACTATAAATGAACACATGTGGAGTTATGTACTTAACAAAAAAAGGTGAAATAACTGAAAACACGTTTTATATTCTAGTTTCTTCAAAATAGCCACCCTTTGCTCAGATTACTGCTTTGCACACTCTAAGCGCACCTGTGAAGGGAAAACCATTTCAGGTGACTACCTGTTTAAGCTCATCGAGAGAATGCCAAGAGTGTGCGAAAAAAGGTAATCAGCGCAAAGGGTGGCTATTTTGAAGAAACTAGACTATAAAACATGTTTTCAGTTATTTCACCTTTTTTTTAGGTAAGTACATAACTCCACATGTGTTCATTCATAGTTTTGATGCCTTTAGTGACAATCTATAATGTAAATAGTCATGAAAATAAAGAAACTGCACTGAATGAGAAGGTGTGTCCAAAACTTTTGGCCTGTACTGTACATTCATACATTGCACTGTGGATTGGGTTTATGTTGTCGAGTTTGCTTAATTTCAATTGTATTTCATTCTGTGGCAATAAAATGAAATTGTTATGGACACATTTGATTTGTTACTGTTTTTTCCGAGGCTATCGGTGTATTAAACATACAAACCCCGTTTCCATATGAGTTGGGAAATTGTGTTAGATGTAAATATAAACGGAATACAATGATTTGCAAACCCTTTTCAACCCATATTCAGTTGAATGCACTACAAAGACAAGATATTTGATGTTCAAACTCATAAACTTTATATATTTTTTTGCAAATAATAATCAACTTAGAATTTCATGGCTGCAACACATGCCAAAGTATAGGGAAAGGGCATGTTCACCACTGTGTTACATGGCCTTTCCTTTTAACAACACTCAGTAAACGTTTGGGAACTGAGGAGACACATTTTTTAAGCTTCTCAGGCGGAATTCTTTCCCATTCTTGCTTGATGTACAGCTTAAGTTGTTCAACAGTCCGGGGGTCACCGTTGTGGTATTTTAGGCTTCATAATGTGCCACACATTTTCAATGGGAGACAGGTCTGGACTACAGGCAGGCCAGTCTAGTACCCGCACTATTTTACTATGAAGCCACGTTAATGTAACTCGTGGTTTGGCATTGTCTTGCTGAAATAAGCAGGGGCGTCCATGGTAACGTTGCTTGGATGGCAACATATGTTGCTCCAAAACCTGTATGTACCTTTCAGCATTAATGGCGCCTTCACAGATGTGTAAGTTACCCATGTCTTGGGCACTAATACACCCCCATACCATCACACATGCTGGCTTTTCAACTTTGCGCCTATAACAATCCGGATGGTTCTTTTCCTCTTTGGTCCGGAGGACACGACGTCCACAGTTTTCAAAAACAATTTGAAATGTGGACTTGTCAGACCACAGAACACTTTTCCACTTTGTATCAATCCATCTTAGATGAGCTTAGGCTCAGCGAAGCCGACGGCGTTTCTGGGTGTTGTTGATAAACGGTTTTCTCCTTGCATAGGAGAGTTTTAACTTGCACTTACAGATGTAGCGACCAACTGTAGTTACTGACAGTGGGTTTCTGAAGTGTTCCTGAGCCCACGTGGTGATATCCTTTACACACTGATGTCGCTTGTTGATGCAGTACAGCCTGAGGGATCGAAGGTCACGGGCTTAGCTGCTTACGTGCAGTGTTTTCTTCAGATTCTCTGAACTCTTTGATGATATTACGGACCGTAGATGGTGAAATCCCTAAATTCCTTGCAATAGCTGGTTGAGAAAGATTTTTCTTAAACTGTTCAACAATTTGCTCACGCATTTGTTGACAAAGTGGTGACCCTCGGCCCATCCTTGTTTGTGAATGACTGAGCATTTCATGGAATCTACTTTTATACCCAATCATGGCACCCACCTGTTCCCAATTTGCCTGTCCACCTGTGGGATGTTCCAAATAAGTGTTTGATGAGCATTCCTCAACTTTATCAGTATTTATTGCCACCTTTCCCAACTTCTTTATCACGTGTTGCTGGCATCAAATTCTAAAGTTAATGATTATTTGCAAAAAAAAAAGAAAAGTTTATCAGTTTGAACATCAAATATGTTGTCTCTGTAGCATATTCAACTGAATATGGGTTGAAAAGGATTTGCAAATCATTGTATTCCGTTTATATTTACGTCTAACACAATTTCCCAACTCATATGGAAACGGGGTTTGTAAATGGTATATTTTGAATTGCCCCATCTTGGATGTGTAATTGATCCTAAAGATTTCAAATATCCACACGAGATGCACAAATTGTATTTGAAGTGTGCTAATTATGCTTTTCAGCATGTTAATTGGTGACTTTAGTTGTAATATTTCCACACTTCCTCTGCTGATATACAGTATGATCCTACAGTCTCAGTAAGTTGGAAAAAGCATTAAAGGAAGCGATTAAAAATAGCTCGACAATAATCTGCTTCCATGGCAAGGTTGCTTCTTTAAAAGGAAAAAAAAAACTGGCAGGCGATATGTGATGCCTTCAGAAGCAGTGCTCGCATCAAAAATGAGGACGCCGTCCAAAAATAATCAAAACGTTTAGATGAGGAGAACTGCATTCTAGTGCTCAAAGTACTTTAAGTGACAAAACAAGTATGATAGTGCACTTTTACTTTTATGACTGTTGTACCTTATCCCTGATGCCTTGTCTCATCGATTCCCTCTCGGCCTCCATCTTGGAATATTTGGCCTTCCTCTCCTCCTCCTGCTGCCTCAGCGCTTCCTGCCTCTCCTCTTCTTTCTTTGCAGCATCAGGGTCCTCCTCCTTCTCCTCCCCGCCCAGCATCTTGCCCACATCAGGAGGACCTCCTGTATGACACAAACACAACATAATAAGACACATACCTTCCAAAATAATAGCTTGCGTTCAATATATAGTTTTAAATAATGACAATATCCACTAAAATTATGTTTTACCAACAAAGTTTGTAAAATTATCATTATCATGTTGTCTTCAGTCAAAGGACATTTTAATTTGCTTGCACTTGGCATTTAAGTATGTGTATATTTTATATGTATGTAATATTTGAATACAGTATGTTGTATACAGTCAAAAATGGACCTCTTCAAATTACTACATGACGAAACTTCACTGACATCTTCTTTTTTTAAATTTATTTTATTTATTTATTTTTTGAACAACAAACATACTGTCATGACTTGGTCCTGGGGTTTAGTTTTTCTAGAAGGCAACGGAAAGTTGGCTCGGGCGAGATGGGAATGTGAGAACATATTTATTTCAACTTATCAAAAAAAGTACAAACGAAAAGCGCGCACAGTGGCGGAGAAACAACTTGGCTATGAAAACAAATACTTGCACAAAGGCAGAAACTATGAACAACAAAAAAAGCACTAACTGTGGCATTAATAAACAAAACTTACTTGGCATGGACAAAAGGAGCAGCGTGAACGATGGACATGAAAAAAGTGTCAGAAATGTGCAGAGCATAAATGTGGGATGTCACCAGAAAGACAAACTGAAAACAATGAACTTAAATACTACAGACATGATTAACGAAAACAGGTGCGTGACTCAAAACGTGAAACAGGTGCGTGACAGGTGAAAACTAATGGGTTGCTATGGTGACAAACAAGAGTGCACAATGAGTCCAAACGTGGAACAGGTGAAACTAACGGGTAATCATGGAAACAAGACAAGGGAGTGAAAAGCCAGAAACTAAAGAGTCCAATAACTAAACAAAACATGACTAAAACAAAACATGATCACACAGACATGACACATACATTTATAATGCACACAAAAGTCAAGGCACTTTCAATATAACCAACAATATACAAATCAGGTTGAGCAAATCACGACATCAGCAAAACATGTCAAGGAATATCATATCATTGATTATGTTTTTAAAAATGGTATTATTTTTTGTTGTCTTAAGAGTATTTTATGTAGGTTGTTTTAAAAGCACTGCTGGATTGCTGTTCAATTTCATTTTTTCCATAAAATGACAATAAATGTATTCTGATTGTGATTCTGAAAGAAAACAAACGCAAATACAGATAGAGTATTAAATAATTATCAATGATGATAAAATATATAATAAACAATATGAAAAAATACAAAAGACAAAAAGGGCTACCTAAATCACTTTAAATGTTTATTAACAAAGATAGCAATTTAAGGGCTTTTGTACTCTTAATCATCCTCCAAGATTTGATTGACAAATTGTAAACCATTAAGCCAATTAGAAAATCGAGGCCTTACTTTAATAAATCGACATTTATGTAGAACATTTTTTGCCTGTAGTATAATAATGTTGACAAACATTTCTATTTATTTTTATTTTTTAAGTTTGTAATGCCATTTATTGGGAGATAAACAATAGCGTTTTAACTGGGAGATAATATAAACATGTTTTCCTCAAGTTTGGCACAATTATTTGCCTCAATATTGACTGAACATTTTAATACTGCTGTATGTGTTGCTGATAAACGTCTTGAATACATTTTATTTTATTTTTTTTAAATACCGACAGTAACATATACGACATACAGTACATACAAATTAGAGGATATTTATTGTACACAAAAAAAAAACCTTTTGTAGTTTAATATAGAGTATGCGAATATATCTGAAAACAACGACATCATAGCTTTTGTGTCATAGGTGACAAAGCAAATTAGTGTCAAGAGTAATAATAATAATAATATACTGTCACTTAAAAAAAGAGCTCACCCGAGAACGTCACCTTTTGGCCAAATGCTTCACTAATAAAACTGCAGTGTTTCCCACAGGACTGCAATCTATTCATGGTGGTGGGTATAATTGGCCATGACGCATACCATATCATACCATACCATACCATACCAACTTTATTTATAAAGCCCTTTAAAAACAAGCACAGTTGAAAAACAAAGGGCTGTACACCACAAACAAATAGAGGCAAAGGACAGACTAAAAAATAACATTTAAAACAGAAATAAAAACACACATTGAAAAAGCAAATGCAAATTACCATAAGAACAATTTGTTGGATAAAAAACAGTTTAAAAGTTAAAAACAGTTAAAAAAGTTAAAAGCTAAAAACAGTTTAAAGTCTCATGTTCATGTTAAGTCTATGGACGCTGTGAGGAAGACAAAAAGTGAGTACAAACAAACAAAACACGAAAAGCAAACCAAATATGTTATGAAATATGAATAAACTTTCCTGCAGTTGCTTCTTTTTGTTATATTTTCTTGGCGTTGGTAAATTCCCCAATCAAGACTGAGTAGCCTGACAAACATTTCTATATTAAAATCGTTTATAAAGCACTGACGTCTTCTATTCTATGATATAATATGCTGTGCAAAACCCTGGAGGCACGCGTAGTGAACCCCTGGAATACGACTGTCGTAAATTGTGTTGCTAGGTTACCATGGCGCTCATGGGGTACACCATTGTGTTTATAAGATAATATAGCAGCTGCAGTGTAAACACACTCTTTTATTCATTATTTAATTCATTTATTCATATTAAAATATACAAATAAGCACGATACGACATAAAAGCAATACATAAACACGGAATCGCATAGTTTAATTTGTTACAAATATTCCAAGTCTTCGACTTATATGCAGCTGAGATAGGTTCCAGCACCCCCCTGCCACCCTGAACGGGACAAGCGGTAGCAAATGAATGGATGGACTTATATCATGAAAAAATAAAAGGGGAACATTATCACAATTTCAGAAGGGTTAAAACCATTAATAATCAGTTCCCAGTGGCTTATTTTATTTTTCGAAGTTTATTTCAAAATTTTACCCATCACGCAATATCCCTAAAAAAAGCTTCAAAGTGCCTGATTTTAACCACCCGTCCATTTTCCTGTGACGTCACATAGTGATGCCAACACAAACAAACATGGCGCATAGAACAGCAAGCTATAGCGACATTAGCTCGGATTCAGACTCGGATTTCAGCGGCTTAAGCGATTCAACAGATTACGCATTACTGCAGGTTTGTAGTTGGTTGTTTTACTCCTTTAATTTTGTTATTGTATTCAATTAATAGTGTTTTGGTAATTGATTTTAATATACCTGAAATAACTAACTAATATAACTAATATATATATATATATATATATATATATATATATATAAATGATAAATGGGTTGTACTTGTATAGCGCTTTTCTACCTTCAAGGTACTCAAAGCGCTTTGACACTACTTCCACATTTACCCATTCACACACACATTCACACACTGATGGAGGGAGCTGCCATGCAAGGCGCTAACCAGCACCCATCAGGAGCAAGGGTGAAGTGTCTTGCTCAGGACACAACGGACATGACGAGGTTGGTACTAGGTGGGGATTGGAACCAGGGACCCTCGGGTCGCGCACGGCCACTCTTCCACTGCGCCAGCCGTCCCATAGTTATATATATATATATATATATATATATATATATATATATATATATATATATATATATATATATATATATATATATATATGTATATACGGTATATATATATATATATATATATATAAATACATATATATATATACATATATATACATATATATATATATATATATATATATATATATATATATATATATATATATATATATATATATATATATATATTTTTTTTTTTTTTACATTGTATGTAAAAATATATACCAGGCATCAATAAAATGCGTAGGCAAATGTGTAATAAAATCATGAGATGAATCCCTAAACATTTATATTTATAAAGTATTCACAGTTACAAACGGCCATCTGAGGGCAGCCATAACAGCAATGTGAAAAAGAGTTTGACACACCTGATATAATGGTATGCCAACGCATCACTTGATTACAGTACAGTGTTTTATTTCCTTATATTCAAACACAGTGTTACTGTTCAAACTGTGTGTAATGTTAATGTGGCCAACATTATTAAATATACTTGTTAAATAAAACCTCTGCCTTGTTTTTAATATTTAGACCTACGAGGCTAGTGTATTCCAATGTGGGTCGTTAAAATACAGCATTGTATGTGGCGGCAGTGGCGGGTTGTGCGTTTCCTACCTACGCCTTCAGCAATGTCCTACTTAGTCCGACTTTCATTAATACCCCTCAAAATACCATAACTTATGTCATCACATAACCACGGCTGGAGAAATACTATACACAGAAACACACTTGTGCACCCCTGGGGATTGAATCACCAAAACAGTTAAAGTTAAAGTACCAATGATTGTCACACACACACTAGGTGTGGTGAAAGTTGTCATATGCATTTGACCCATCCCCTTGATCACCCCCTGGGAGGTGAGGGGAGCAGTGGGCAGCAGCGGTGCCACGCCCGGGAATCATTTTTGGTGATTTAACCCCTAATTCCAACCCTTGATGCCAAGCAGTGAGGTAATGAGTCCCATTTTTATAGTCTTTGGTATGACTCGGCCGGGGTTTGAACTCACAACCTACAGATCTCAGGGCGGACACTCTAACTCAGTGGTTCTTAACCTTGTAGGAGGTACCGAACCCCACCAGTTTCATATGTGCATTCACCGAACCCTTCTTTAGTGAAAAATGAAATTTTTTTTTTTTTTCAAATTCAAGACAAAGTTATATGTTTTTGGTAACACTTTAGTATGAGGAACATATTCTAAGTAACAAAGACTTAATTTAGAGTTATTTGGTTAGGGTTAGGGCCAGGGTTAGAGGGTTAGGGTTATAATAAGGCCATGCAGAATAAGGCATTAATAAGTACTTAATAATGACTTGTTAAGCATTTAAAACATATTTTACGAGGTACTGTCAAAATTAAAACGATAGTAAAAAAACATATTTACGTGGGAACCTTTTTTTTTTTTAACTTTGCTCTCCTTTGTGAGTTAAAAAAGTGAGTGCCGATTATTTCTCCGCTGGCCGGGTGTCAAAACGTGGTCCTTGGGTTGTGTTTTCCCGGAATGCAAAGGAAAGTTGGCGCGGGCAAGGCGTGAATGTGAGTACATTTTTATTTTAACACTAACAAACTACAAAAAGGGGTACAAACAAAAGGCGCGCTCACCGGCGGAGATAAACTTGGCTAACAAAACAAAACTAGGACAAAGGCAAAATTATGGACGCGAAACTAATAAACACTTACTGTGACAAGAGCAAAACAAAAACGTACGTGGTATGGCATGAAGCAAACACTATGGAATAAGCATGGCATGATAATGACAGAGGTAAACAGAGTTAGAAAGGGTAGATAGATATGATAATGTCACCAGGCCGACTGCCTGGCAACAACAAGCTTAAATACTGGTGACATGATTAGTGAAAACAGGTGCGTGACTCAAAATGTGAAAACGTGAGACAGGTGCGTGACATGAGGATGTGAACCAGGTGAAACTAATGGTTTCTATGGTGACAAAGCAAGGGAGTGAAGACAAGAACTAAAAAGTGTCCAAAAACCAAGCAAAACATAACTAAACAAAACATGATCACAGACATGACACCGGGTATGGCCCCAGTGCCACTTCCTGCTTTTCGCAAATTAAAACTTGTGATTGGATACTCGCTTAGGAGTGACAAGTGAAAATCCAATTTAAGGCTACTGTCAACAACTTGTGATCTGATTGGCTATAGCAACTGTCTATCAACCGGCAGAATTCACACAACGCTGGCAACAAGCTAGCTCATACTTGCCAACCCTCCTGGATTTTCCGAGAGACTCCCGAAATTCAGCGCCTTTCCCGAAAACCTCCTGGGACAAATTTTCTCCCGAAAATCTCCCGAAATTCAGGCGGACCTGAGTGACGTGTCGACAGCCTGTTTTCACGTCCGCTTTCCCACAATATAAACAGCGTGCCTGCCCAATCACGTTATAACTGTAGAATGATCGAGGGCGAGTTCTTGGTTTCTTATGTGGGTTTATTGTTAGGCAGTTTCATTAAAGTCCTCCCAGCGCGGTAACAACACTCAACAACAGCAGTCACGTTTTCGTCTACCATAAAGCAGTTCGTCTGCCGTAAACAGCAATGTTGTGACACTCTTAAACAGTCAATACTGCCATCTACTGTACAAACATATGTGACAATAACATCTACGGCTTTTAGAGAGTGCAGTGCACAACTGCGCACACAACAAGGCGACGAAGCAGAATGCATCTTCAGAGAGTGTGTTCAGCATGGTTAGAAAAATAGTGACAGAGAATAAAACAAGGATGGACAATTCAACCCTTAACTCAACAATGAGTAGATGAGTGTTATGTGTGTGTATATGTGTAAATAAATGAACACTGAAATTCAAGTATTTCTCTTATTTATATATATATATATATATATATATATATATATATATATATATATATATATATATATATATAGCTAGAATTCACTGAAAGTCAAGTATTTCTTATATATATATATATATATGAAATACTTGACTCCTCCCCCCCACCTCCCGAAATTGGAGGTCTCAAGGTTGGCAAGTATGAGCTAGCTGAATTCTGATTGGATAAAAACTCTAACCTAGAAACAAGCAACGCTGGAGCCTAATAAGACATGAAGAGAATACGATGAATACTTTATGGAAAGTAGATTAAAATGAACGTTTATTAATCTATGATCATGATTTATGTTAGGCCAGCAGAGAGGCTGTGCAAACACGCACCCTATGGACTGGAGGCAGTATAGATGATCACATCCATTTTGCAGAAATAAAATCCAACATTTAGTCAATTAAATCAGTGTGAATGCTTGAGTCTTGTAGCATTCTTGCAGTCCTGTGCCGTAAAAGCGACATGAAAGAATAATACGTGTGGACTGTCATGCATTATATGTGCCTCATATTTATAGACAGGCTTAGAAGCAACCAGCATGATGTGAACAATAACAACTCTGGTTGAGTGAGCAGCCGGCCATCATGTTCTCTTCTTTTGGAGAGAACATCACGGGACAATGATGGAGACTTGAATTATAGGGATGAGGCGATGGAATAGTAAATTAGAGCGAACAGAACAAAAGCCATGGATGTGACGTGTTTGTTTTTGAAGAGAAGCAGATAAGCGGGAAGGACGAGGTACTGTGTGTATAATGGAAATCATAATGAGAGGGAGGGAATGTGTCAGAAACGTTTTCCGAGCTGTTCCAGTTGGTGGGATTATCCAGCAGGTTGTAGTTTTCCAATTTACAAAAATGGAGAGCGTGACTAGAGGGAAGTGACAAACCAAAGAAGATGGAGAATAAACTCAAGTAAAAGAGGATAACAAAAGAGGGGAGTGAAATGCAGGATGCACAGCCAAGCAGGATGGGCGGGCGGGGACGGCGGGAAGTCTTGAGGGGCATTTGAGGAGAGGACGAAAGCGAGCGAGCGGAAAAGAAAGTCAGAGTATAATCCCTGAGACGAGCGTCGCCGCTGGTATTGTTGCTATTTCACTCGTCATCATCAGCATAATAAAGATGAAGTGCGGCGCATTGCGGGGTTAGAAGACAAACAGAAAAACCATCTTAATCTTGGATGTAAAATGAATGCTACCGTTTGCCTCGACGTACTCCTTTTATATCGTGCATGGCTGCAAAATAGGCAGTAGGAAAGTTTCGAGTCCCAGCACTTTGATGAAGAATGTGAGAAACACGATTGAATTCAAGAAAGAACCCTGGAGGTGGTTTTTGAGTCTGCATGTACAAACGTAAAACACACTCAATGTCCGATATAACGCGGTCGTTGGAGTCCATAAAATACTGATGGCGGCATTTCTGAGATTGTATTATGTAGAAATCCTTATTTCTTATCCTTTTATTTTCGAAAGAATACAATAAAATGATCCCCAAACCAGACTATCCAGAGTAGATTAGGACATTACTGTCCTAACAGAGCATTGCATAAGAAAAAACATGTTTTAATTCCTAAACCAGTGGTTCTCACACTTTTTTCACTAAGTACCACCTCAGAAAGCACTTGGCTCTCTCCGTACCGTAACATTGAAATACAGTAGCCTAGTAGGGCTAAATATTCATTAAAAACAAGGCAGATATTTTATTTAACAACTATATTTATTATTTTTAGCCACTGTAACATTACTCACAGTTTGAACGGTAACACTGTCTTTGAATATTTAATTAGGTGATTCTTTGGCGTACCACTAGATGGAGCCGTCATTTGAGAATCACTGTCCTGGACACCAAATAATGGCAAATTTCCATATTTGGTTACATTTGACAGGAAGCCATGCACAGTCACTTATTTAATCCAATAAAGCAATGCTTCCTGCGGCTGAGCCAATCAAAGACCACGATACCGAACAGCGTTTGTGTGGAAAATACTACAGTAGAATTGATATTTGTAGTTTATATATGCTTAAGAGATGCTAAATTTAGGGCAAAATACGTAATGAAGGCTCGTAAAAAAATATAAAATAGGGCCACAATTTTTTAAACGTGGTGTGGTTTTTGATTGATTGACTGAGACTTTTATTAGTAGATTGCACAGTACAGTACATATTCCGTACAATTGACCACTAAATGGTAACACCCCAATAAGTTTTTCAACTTGTTTAAGTCGGGGTCCACTTAAATCAATTCATGGTAATTCACGGTCTTATCTGGCTTTAAAATGGGCATTTTTACAAGGGGTCGTGATCTATCTGTTGACATGAATACTAGACGACTCTGAACATAAGACAATTATGCTTATAGATATTTAGTTATTTCTATTTTGTAACTTCCAGTTTCTTCCAACAAAGAAAATGTATTATTCACATTGCTATTGGCTGTATTCCTTCGTGCTGCTTTCTCATCAAAGCTAAGTGCTATCTTTCTATTTTGCGTGCTTCTAAATATTTTCTATCCTTCTTTAGCTCTTCTCCAACACCATTTTGTAGTCCTAATGAATTTACAAAGCACTTGCTCTCTTTGTTTCACCGCTTCATTTTCAGCTAGCTAGCTGCTAAACTAGCAAGGCTAAGCTAGCCTTGGTCCGAAGCCACCCTTCTCATGGAGAGGTTGTCCCTTTGATTGATTGATTGAAACTATTATTAGTAGATTGCACAGTACAGTACATATTCCGTACAATTGACCATTAAATGGTAACACCCGAATAAGTTTTTCAACTAAGTCAGGGTCCACATTAATCAATTCATGGTAGAGGAACGTGTCCACCAAATAGAGCGGAGTAACTTCGTAACACAGCATCGACCACTACTGCCTATTGGCGCTGACGAGGCGTAGGGCAGCCATCTTCAAAGGGGCAACATACCCATCTACTGACAGGCGTATTGAAGTGTCATTTATTCCATCATAAATTTCTAAATACTAAACAAATTTTCATCTTAGCTTTTAGCTAACTGGCAACAATTTTGCTGGTGGGCATAAATACAGTACAATAATCTTCGATCCACAAAATACTACTAATAGTAATGTTCACTCTTACTTGTGGAAAGTAATCCCCCGTGACTTTTCCTCGGTCCACTGATTCGAGTAGGATTATGTAGAAGAATGACTCGGCATTGGGGAGTTCCACATTGGGGGAGTTCCACAAACCACGTTAAACACAGATTCCGATCTAACAAAGGTCTGAACTCATTCTCCTTCTATGCCACATCAATATGGAATGCACTCCCAACAGGTGTAAAAGAAAGTGCATCTCTATCCTCCTTCAAAACAACACCTCCAGGCAACTTCAACCCTTGACTAACACCCTCCCCCTTCCACATCCCACCTCCCCGGATTGTAAATAACCCAATGTATCCATCCATTCATCCATCCATCTTCTTCCGCTTATCCGAGGTCAGGTCGCGGGGGCAGAAGCCTAAGCAGGGAAGCCCAGACTTCCCTCTCCCCAGCCACTTCGTCCAGCTCTTCCTGTGGGACCCCGAGGCGTTCCCGGGCCAGCCGGGAGACATAGTCTTCCCAACGTGTCCTGGGTCTTCCCCGCGGCCTCCTACCGGTCGGACGTGCCCTAAACACCTCCCTAGGGAGGCGTTCGGGTGGCATCCTGACCAAATGCCCGAACCACCTCATCTGGCTCCTCTCGATGTGGAGGAGCAGCGGCTTTACTTTGAGCTCCTCCCGGATGGCAGAGCTTCTCACCCTATCTCTAAGGGAAGAGGAAACTCACTTCGGCCGCTTGTACCCGTGATCTTGTCCTTTCGGTCATAACCCAAAGCTCATGACCATAGGTGAGGATGGGAACGTAGATCGACTGGTAAATTGAGAGCTTTGCCTTCCGGCTCAGCTCCTTCTTCACCACAACGGATCGATACAGCGTCCGCATTACTGAAGACGCCGCACCGATCCGCCTGTCGATCTCACGATCCACTCTTCCCCCACTCGTGAACAAGACTCCGAGGTACTTCAACTCCTCCACTTGGGGCAAAATCTAAATGTAAATAATCAAATGTATTTCTAATGGATATACTTGTTCTTATGCTATCTGAAATCACGATGTTCTCTGCTCGCTGTACATATCCTACCAAATCAGACCTACACTGTTTCAATGTCCATTTCTCTGATGATGCAATTGTTGATGACTGAAGTGCTGATATCAACCAAACCCTCCTCATCCCACCCCCCGGATTGTAAATAATGTAAATAATTCAATGTATGTACTCTGATGATTAACTTGTGTGATGACTGTATTATGGTGTACCATGAATTGATTACGCGGACCCTGTCTTAAAGGGGAACATTATCACAATTTCAGAATGGTTAAAACCATTAAAAATCAGTTCCCAGTGGCTTATTATATTTTTCGAAGTTTTTTTCAAAATTTTACCCATCACGCAATATCCCTAAAAAAAAGCTTCAAAGTGCCTGATTTTAACCATCGTTATAAACACCCGTCCATTTTCCTGTGACGTCACATAGTGAAGCCAACACAAACAAACATGGCGGAAAGAACAGCAAGCTATAGCGACATTAGCTCGGATTCAGACTCGGATTTCAGCGGCTTAAGCAATTCAACAGATTACGAATGTATTGAAACGGATGGTTGTAGTGTGGAGGCTGGTAGCGAAAACGAAATTGAAGAAGAAACAGAAGCTATTGAGCCATATCGGTTTGAACCATATGCAAGCGAAACCGTCGAAAACGATACGACAGCCAGCGACACGGGAGAAAGCGAGGACGAATTCGGCGATCGCCTTATAACCAACGATTGGTATGTGTTTGTTTGGCATTAAAGGAAACTAACAACTATGAACTAGGTTTACAGCATATGAAATACATTTGGCAACAACATGCACTTTGAGAGTGCAGACAGCCCAATTTTCATCAATTAATATATTCTGTAGACATACCCTCATCCGCGCTCTTTTCCTGAAAGCTGATCTGTCCAGTTTTGGAGTTGATGTCAGCAGGCCAGGGAAGCTAGGGTCGATATTCTTCCCTTGATCATCTTGGGACGGTGTGAGCCAAGACATCCAGGGGGTTTAGCTTGCTCGTCTGCGGGAACAAACTGCCGCCTTTGCTTGCCGTGCTACTGAGGTCCTTTGTCCCTGAATTGCTCACACACTCCGGCAGATTCAATGGGGGTCTGGCGGCAGATTTCTTTGACTTTATCGTTGGAAATGCATCTGCTTTGAGTGTCGCAGGATATCCACACATTCTTGCCATCTCTGTCGTAGCATAGCGTTCGTCGGTAAAGTGTGCGGAACAAACATTTCTTGCCACTTTCGCATCTTTGGGCCACTGGTGCAACTTGAATCCATCCCTGTTCGTGTTGTTACACCCTCCGACAACACACCGACGAGGCATGATGTCTCCAAGGTACGGAAAACAGTCGAAAAAATGGAAAATAACAGAGCTGATTTGACTCGGTGTTTGAGAAAATGGCGGATTGCTTCCCGATGTGACGTCACGTTGTGACGTCATTGCTCCGAGAGCGAATATTAGAAAGGCGTTTAATTAGCCAAAATTCACCCATTTAGAGTTCGGAAATCGGTTAAAAAGATATATGGTCTTTTTTCTGCAACATCAAGGTATATATTGACGCTTACATAGGTCTGGTGATAATGTTCCCCTTTAAACAAGTTGAAAAACTTATTCGGGTGTTACCATTTAGTGGTCAATTGTACGGAATATATACTGAACAGTGCAATCTACTGATAAAAGTTTCAGTCAATCAATCAATCAATCGTGTTTTTCCTCGTTGTTTCTACTGCTGAAATATGAGTGGATGCCCCTCTCAAGATGGCTGCCGAATTTCTCGCACCCCAGCAGACAATGCGGTGTCTACGACTTTAGAGGCCGTGGACACGCTTGCTAGCATTAGCCGTATTGAGCTACAGTTTGTAGCCGCCCTAAAAGGCATACAAACTACGTTGAACCGGATAAGAGACATAACCGATTTAGTTTGTTAGCTAATCCTACACCGCAGTCTACCACACAAATGTAAAAGGACGAAAATTCTGGGTCCATGGCACAATCGCGTTTTATCGAACTTCGAGTGTCTATCGAACTTTGAGTGTACATCTATTCTCTGTCAAATATGTTGATATTTTTGGGTGTGTGGAACATTTCCTTCAGTTTTAGTCAGACCTTTTAGAATGGAGTACTAATGAAAACTGAAGTACCACTCTGCAAGACTTTGGCCACTAAAGTGAGGTCATGGATAGAAAAGAAATAATGTGCTAATGACATCATCGCAGAGCACTTACAGTAGACGCTCCAAAGCCGGGGGGTTGTAAAATTCAGAAATTCGACAAATTCATTGGTAGAGATGCACAAATAAATCAAATATGAGGTCATGTGTGACCTCAGCTCAGCAAGTATCAGTAAATGAACCTGGTTCGCTTGGGCTTTGACACCAAAAAGGAGCAGCCTTTTATGTCTCAAAGGGCCCCTCTAATGCTGACAACATTTTTTAGTTCATTGTTCTAAACCGGTGGTCAGCAACCCGCGGCTCTCTAGTGGCTCTCTGGAGCTTTTTCAAAAATGTATGAAAAATGGAAAAAGAGAAAAAATATATTTTTTGTTTTAATATGGTTTCTGTTGGAGGACAAACATGACACAAATCTCCATAATTTATAGAAATCACACTGTTTATAATAAACATGCTTCAGTGATTAGAGACTGTTTGGTGAGGGCCGTTTTGTCCTACTAATTTAGGCGGTCCTTGAACTCACCGTAGTTTGTTTACAAGTACAACTATCTCCGACTTTCTAAGACATGTTTTATGCCACGTTTTGTGTTTTGTTTCATTTTGTCCACCAAACTTTTATTGTTGTGTGTGAAGGCTATTGACTTGTGTGGAAAGCTAATCAGACATATTTGGTCACTGCATGACTGCAAGCTAATCGATGCTAACATGCTATTTAGGCTAGCTGTATGTACATAATGCATTATTATGCCTCATTTAATTGCCTTTAAGTCCTCTTAATTACATTTATATTTACATGTCTCATTACACATTATCTGTATGTAATATTGGCTGCATTTCTGATAGTTGTTTGTGTACCATGTTGTTCCAGACCACAGCAAATGTCACCCAGCTTGCAAAGATTGTTATAAATCCATTTATTTTTAATCCTGCCATTTCCTTTAACTTGGACACACACATCTATACCTTTGGCATTTCTAAGCTAGTCATTTCCAGGAGTTATCTCAACCTCTGAGAAGCCTCCATTTTACTAATGATTTCAAATGTTGTAAAAATGTGTAGAATAAATTTTAAATTTCAACATTTCTGTCAAGAAAGATTTGTGTCAGCCTGCAACACATAGTCATTTTGATAGTAGGCTAATATAGCTAATATAGACACTTACATAATGTGTTGTCTTCATTATAACACTTGTACAAGGTTTTTAATTTTTTGCGGCTCCAGACAGATTTTTTTTTTAGTATTTTTGGTCCAATATGGCTCTTTCAACATTTTGGGTTGCTGACCCCTGTTCTAAACCTAAAAGTGATAAGCAAAATTTTTCCTAAAATAGACATAGTAGTGATTTTAGGATTGTTTTTTTAACGGGTTTCAGCACATTGTGTAACACCCAAAAGTCAAAATGACTCGCACAAAATGGGACGGCCCATGCGAAAGGAGTGTAATTTGAATGATTCTGACTTCAAAGAAGAAGGGTTTAAAGCAAATGTAAAAGACTCAAGCCAAAAGCGATCCCAAAAATCAGGAGCACTGTCAGAATAATTGTATATAAGTTATCACAAAACTTTGTGTTGCCATGAGTTCCCGGCGAGAAGACAAAAGCTGTCTTTGATCCTACCAAGAAGAAGGCTTGTAAAACTCCACTGTGTAGGATGGGAAGCAACATGAAGGTGTTCTGTTTCTTTGAGGTATTGTAATCCACAGAAAGATTTTGTCTTGACCCGAGAACTACAAAGCGGAGACAAAGCAGGGCCTGCCCAAGTTCCAGGCACCTTTTCTTTTAACTGTTTTACGACCTTTTCTTTGAACTGTTTGTAATGAAAGGCGATGGCTGTTTACGACCCCCGTCCCTTTAGAAACAGCTGTTGCCATGTAATCAGGGAAAGTCCAAATAAAAGAGGAGGCGTACAATCTTTCATGGTGACACTGTTCAAGGGTACAGGTGTACGCGTTTCTCCTCACTGAGCCAAATTTAATTCTCTCACTGTTTGATTCCTTGCTTCTTGTCTTGTTTAATTGATGTCATCAGTGTTTAAACCTGACAAGCACCCTCCAGAGAAGAAAGACTGAGTCGGAACCTGCCGAAAAACCGAGAAAACAAAGCAGACCTGCACTCAAAAACGATAGAAAAAGGTTGTGTTGTATTTTGTGTCCTCTTCTATTGATGTTTTCCCTCAAGGTGCTAAAAGAACATGAGGAAACACAAGCTATGGTGTCTATAAAAGAAGAGCTGGATGAGATAGGGAATCCGAAAATTATGATTATTTTATATTTCTTTTTTTGTTCGCAATGTTAACCATATCAGTTCTGAAGTAACCATAAACCAGGGCGACCAAAACATGCACTTAAGTGGTCAAAATAATTGTTTTACATGCCTTTATCCACAATGTCTATGCGGGGAAATGGAATCCAGTTTTGTAGATAAATTTACTCATTACTCAAAAGCCAACTGATATTATGGGAAATGTCTGCCAAATTCATTTTTGGGTGCAAAAAATACATATAAAGAGAACTTGTTTGTGAAATTTTGGTTAACTGGACGCTATGGGTCCTTTAACAGCAATTTTACACTTGCATGACCGTTACTTTCTACTTAAAAATTGCTTGGATGGATAATTAATGTATTATTTATAATGTTGATGGTATGACATTAGAACAGATTGTATATGTTATTATTTGCATCATGATTTCGATTGTTCTTTTCTAAATGCTGACAAATCAGAAGTTGATCAGAGTCATGTGTGACAGATTGTGCTGGACCTTGTAATTTCCACTGTTCTTGGGAAGCTTGCCTCATTACATCCAAGAGTGTGCTCCCCGCTAACCCTTGGGGACATGCCATGAATGATAATTGATTACAGAATATATCATGGGTATTGATGTATGGACTGACAGCTATGAGAGCCAGATTGAAAAGCCGGTTGATGTTTCTTTAGTCGTTTCCTATGGGAAATTATTGTCCATGGGAAAATTGATCAATCCTAGTGTGACCAATTTTCTGGAATGCTAACCTCAGTGGTTCCACAATCCAATCAGATTGATCCAATGCCATCTTCATACCACTTCTGTCCTTCAGGGGGCATAATTACTTAGGATCTAGAGCAGGGATTCTCAAACTGTGGTCCTCTTTTTAGGGTGCAACAAAAGACTAGAGCGCAAAAAGTAAACTGACTAGCCAACACACCAGAAACTATACACTACTAGGGGCGGTATAGCTCGGTTGGTAGAGTGGCCATGCCAGCAACTTGAGGGTTCCAGGTTCGATCCCCGCTTCCGCCATCCTAGTCACTGCCGTTGTGTCCTTGGGCAAGACACTTTACCCACCTGCTCCCAGTGCCACCCACACTGGTTTAAATGTAACTTAGATATTGGGTTTCACTATGTAAAATGCTTTGAGTCACTAGAGAAAAAGCGCTATATAAATATAATTCACTTCACACTTCACTTCACTACTGCCAATTAACGTGTTGGACTTGCAGCTGTAATTTGACTCAGAAATGTGATAATAAAACAAGATACAACAACTGGACAGCAGTTATCATAGATCAATTTTGAATGTTGCAAAAAAAATAAATGTTATTATCAAAAGCAATTAATATTTATTAACACACACAAAAGTATAAACAATTGGTACTGTTGAGTACCGATGTTGATTCCCAGGTACTGGGAATTGGTACCGTATCGGTTGAAATGTGAACGGTGCCCATCCCTAGGCTACGGTGTGTTGCTTAGTCAGGGAGTAGTCTTTGCCATTAAGCTGAATCTTGTCTTTTGTTGTGCCCTACAAAGTGTTTATACTGTAAATATTGTACATATTACACACTAGCTGTTTGATTTGTAACGTGCATCTTAGTTGTAGTTTTCATTACCAAATTTGGAGGTGTTGAAATCGCCATTGTCAAAATCACTAATGCTAATCAAAAGCATGTCTATGGCATTGAGCTAGGTGGAGCCTTACTTTATGTTCGAGTGTTTTCTATCAGGCATGGAAAATTACAACATTACTGAAAAGCAACTAAATCTGCTCCGAGTGCTACTTGAGAGCTTGTTTGCCCTGTTTGAGCCGATGAGATGAAACAAATGTACTGCTTCATAAAAAAAAATAAAACCAGTTGCCTAGTTACAACATAAGTAATGGTCGGATTTTGATTAAATGTTCAGAAAATGTCCAAAGTAGGTCTTGGAACAAGTGATTGTGTAGTTTTTATTATTGTTCCTATATCCATCCATCCATTTTCTACCGCTTGTCCCTTCCGGAGCTTATCAAAATACTTACTGTTGACATTAATTTTGTCACCATACAGTATAGACCAGACCTGGGCAAAATAAGGCCCGGGGGCCGCATGTGGCCCGTTAATCTTTTCAATCTGGCCCGTCGGACATTACCAAATTATTTTTTTAGATGTTTAAGATGAAAAGTGTAGCTGCCATTATGATGTGCAGTGATGTTTTCAAATGACCGGAAGTCTTCAATTATACTAAGTATTTCAATGGTTGGAATCTGCACTTTTTCCTGACATACTAGTTATTATGGTAATCTAATTAGTTACTATGGTCATCTAATTAGTTACTATGGTCATCTAATTAGTTACTATGGTCATCTAAGTCCCAGCAGCTCAGACGAGGCACCAAGCAGTGTAAGTTATATTATAAGTCAATTATATTTACATAGCACTTTTCTCTAGTGACTCAAAGCGCTTTTACATAGAGTGAAACCCAATATCTAAGTTACATTTAAACTAGTGTGGGTGGCACTGGGAGCAGGTGGGTAAAGTGTCTTGCCCAAGGACACAACGGCAGTAACTAGGATGGCGGAAGCAGGAATCGAACCTGGAACCCTCAAGTTGCTGGCACGGCCGCTCTACCAACCGAGCTATGCTATGTGTTTCCAGAGCCTGAAATGTGGGTGTCAGGGACAGACGAGGAAGGAGATTTTTACAACAAAGTTGTAACGCTTAGTGATATATCAGATATATCAGATTGTAGGTGGGTTTATTTTTTTACCCATCGCGTTCATATTTCGCTGTTTGTTATATTTTTGTTGCGTTTCACTTGTTTGTAAAATATGTGGATGGAGATGGGGTGTGACGTTCATATGTTGTCAATATTCAGTGTTTTATCGTTCATAGTTAATATTGTAAATCCCACATTCTTTATTTTCATGTACATTCTGATTGTCTCATTCAGTAAAAAAATGTATGATTCTATTCCGTTTTTTAAGGCCGTCTGTCATAACGTTTTTGGCTTTCAATCAGACATTGTGAGGTTTTGTATTAGTGTTCCTAAAAATATATACACCGGCCCTCAGACACATTTTTTTCTCTAAATTTGGCCCCCCGAGTCAAAATAATTGCCCAGGCCTGGTATAGACAAACAAGCAGCTGTCAAGACTTAGACTATGGCGTGGTTTGTTCTCCCGTGGTGCAAATGATTTGGACCAGACATGGCGTGAATGTGAAGACATATTTAATTTTACTATAACAAAAGGAACAAACTAAAGGTGCGCACAAGGCGGAAGTACAAACTTGACAAATGAAACCAATACTTGCACGTGGGCAAAAAACTAAGGACATGAACAAAAGTCGCTAACTGTGGCATGAATCGAAAAAACTTACTTGGACAGGGCATGAAGTGCGCAGAGGTAAACAGAGTGTGACAGGGGTATGAATCCGGATGTCGCCAGAAAGACAAACTGAAAACAATGAACTTAAATACTACAGACATGATTAACTAAAACAGGTGCGTGACTCAAAACGTGAAACAGGTGCGTGACGTGACAGGTGAAAACTAATGGGTTGCTATGGTGACAAACAAGAGTGCACAATGAGTCCAAACGTGGAACAGGTGAAACTAATGGGTAACTATGGAAACAAGACAAGAGAGTGAAAAGGCAGAAACTAAAGAGTCCAATAACTAAACAAAACAAAACATGACTAAAACAAAACATGATTACACAGACATGACAGCAGCAGTGCATTTTAGGTTAATCAAGGATTATACCGTTTTGGTTTTGGTTTCCTAGTATGTAAAATAATGCTAATAAATAACCACAATATAGCAAAGTGTTGTTGTTTTTTAACCTTAATTGCTATTGTTATCTTGTCCGAAGAAACCTTTAACGTTTATGCACATTGCTCAGTAGCGTGTGGTAGCACATTTTTACAGGTAGCACATTCTGCCAATTCTGCAACCGGACGTGACTTCACGTGCAACAAAGGTACCGAAATATGTCACCATTGGATTTTATGTGAACTGATACCCGGTCGGTACCAAATTTGGTACCCATCCCCTACCCATAATCCTGAACAGGGTAAATGCTGTGAAATTAGATAGGTATTTTTTTAATTCACAATATGCATGGTTCTTGCACAATTGCACAACAAAAGATAGCCATTCAAGAATGAATAAATGTTTAAATTGCATGAGTGCTCTTGGTTACATTGTTTAACCTGAAGAAGCGATCAGCATTAAAGTTGGTAATTACTCTTGTAAAAGACAACAGATTCATCTCCTTAATGAGCTGCTTGGACTTTGGCCATAAAAAAGAAAGAAGATAAATCAGAAGCTCCAACGTATGCAAGGTGAAGGAACTAACGCGGCAGCATGCACCCGGCCGTGACACACTATCTATAAGACTGTGTGTCGACTGAATATACTGTACAGTATGTGTGCATCTACTGTATGTGTGCATGTATGTATCTGGAGGGTGTCAAAAAAATATATATATAAAATGCATTTACAGTAAGTGTTGCTATACGGATATAAATAATTGCTACATCCATTAATTAGTAATGTAAGGGTGAACAGCTACTTGCTGTGTAATAATGCACATTGCATGTTATGGATGTACATAGTCTGCAATGAAGGCAGCTCTTAAATGGGAACATTATCACCAGACCTATGTAAGCGTCAATATATACCTTGATGTTGCAGAAAAAAGACCATATATTTTTTTAACCGATTTCCGAACTCTAAATGGGTGAATTTTGGCGAATTAAACGTCTTTCTATTATTCGCTCTCAGGAAGCAATCTGCCATTTTCTCACTTTCGTCGGTGTGTTGTCGGAGGGTGAAACAACACGAACAGGGACGGATTCAAGTTGCACCAGTGGCCCAAAGATGTGAAAGTGGCAAGAAATTGGACGAAATTTGTTCAAAATACGAGGGTGTGGGGAAAGCCGACGAAATGGTCAGTCGTTTGTTCCGCACACTTTACCGACGAAAGCTATGCTACGACAGAGATGGCAAGAATGTGTGGATATCCTGCGACACTCAAAGCAGATGCATTTCCAACGATAAAGACCCTAGCTTCCCTGGCCTGCTGACATCAACTCCAAAACTGGACAGATCAGCTTTCAGGAAAAAAGAGCGGATGAGGGTATGTCTACAGAATATATTAATTGATGAAAACTTTATTCATTACTCGCGGTTTTACGTAAATTATTATACATAAACTGCGTTTACCAATAATTTAGCTTAAAAACATTTTTTTTTTTCAATCATTCGAGTAGTCTTGTGTAATGCAGTATTTTGTGTCTATAAGGTATGGTTAACCTGAGTGCTGAAATCGTGGAAAAATATATGTTCTTAGCGCACCTGAAATGGGCTGTCTGCACTCTCAAAGTGCATGTTGTTGCCAAATGTATTTCATATGCTGTAAACCTAGTTCATAGTTGTTAGTTTCCTTTAATGCCAAACAAACACATACCAATCGTTGGTTAGAAGGCGATCGCCGAATTCGTCCTCGCTTTCTCCCGTGTCGCTGGCTGTCGTGTCGTTTTTGTCGGTTTCGCTTGCATACGGTTCAAACCGTTATGGCTCAATAGCTTCAGTTTCTTCTTCAATTTCGTTTTCGCTACCTGCCTCCACACTACAACCATCCGTTTCAATACATGTGTAATCTGTTGAATCGCTTAAGCCGCTGAAATCCGAGTCTGAATCCGAGCTAATGTCGCTATACCTTGCTGTTCTACCCGCCATGTTTGTTTGTATTGGCATCACTGTGTGACGTCACAGGAAAATGGACGGGTGTATATAACGATGGTTAAAATCAGGCACTTTGAAGCTTTTTTTAGGGATATTGCGTGATGGGTAACATTTTGAAAAAAATAAGCCACTAGGAACTGATTTTTAATGGTTTTAACCCTTCTGAAATTGTGATAATGTTCCCCTTTAAAGGCAAACAGCTTCTTTATAGTGTATCGTGCAGTAGTAATTGCGTGCAACTTTATTGTTAATGCGTCCTCCAGCTATATGCACAATGTATCAACTAATAGTGCAAATATGCATTAGCCTCTGCAAAATGAAGCCGAACTTTAAAAATGAAAAAAGTCATGTTTTTCAAGGATTCACAAAATAAGCCTGGATATATGTGTGCATATATATATATATATATATATATATATATATATATATATATATATATATATATATATATATATATATATACATGAGCTGAAAAATCCTGTAAATGAAGCAGTGACTCACAATCAGCTTAGCCTCATTGTCAAATAACTCTCACTACATTTCCCTTCCCTGAAAGCTTATTAGCACATTCAAATTGTCTTTGCTGGGATGTAAAAGACCAAATAAAAAAAAGAGAAGAAGCAGATCCTGGGAGACAAAAGGCTGAGTTATATTGAGCCATGAGCTAGGCTCTTGTGTACCATTTGCAAGAGATACAGCAACATCCTGTCAAGACAGGCTATTAAGGCTCTCATGCGTCACACGGGCGGCGCCGAGAGAAGATTGACTGCTTTGATTGAAGAGCTTCCACGCTGAAGTTGGCAACAAACTAGTTGCCGGTGCAACATTCAATGTACAAAACTATACGTCGTCAGCTTTTTTGTTTTTTTAAGACTTCATGTGTTTCGTGTAAATTCCCATTACGAGTCAACGCGCATTGTGCAATCATGCAAGAATAAAATTATGGTTGGATGATTTGATTTGTGGAAACAAGTTATAAGGGCGATGCAAGGCTGTAAGTAAGTTGACTCAAAGGGGAAATCAGATGACTTTCAACTGGTCTCCTTCCCAATTTTTATTCATGAAATCCTGCTATTGTGAAAGTCTTTGTTAAATCCAAAGTCTTGCAAGAAGATGGCAGACTAACCTCTGCTCACCCTCCCCAACGCATGAACTTTGAACAGTTTTAGATTAAAGCAACTCATCTGCGATCCTTCTAAGTTCTCTAGCAAATCTCTCTCTAAGTCGGAAAAGTGGTGAGAAAGTGAAAAGCGAAGGGCTACATTTTAAATTAGAGAGGAACGTATTGGCTAATGGACGGCCTCTGTGCTTTGAATTAAACATAGATTCGGTGATTTGCCTTTCCCACAGGACTCTAATCTATTTGTGGTGGCAGTGGGCTGAAGTGGGGGTGGGATAATATAATGGTGTCATCTGCAAATTTGCCTAATTGGCCATTTTGCATTGTATTGGATGGAGCGTTCAATAATGTTGTGAGAGGTATAAAGCGTAAAAAGCAAAACAAATTTAGAACCACAAATTAACTTTCTTCTGCCGCTTCTTAGACCAGTGTTTTTCAACCTTTTCCGAGCCAAGGCACATTTTTTTCGTTGAAAAACTACCGAGGCACACCACCAGCAGAAAACATAAAAAAATTAAACTCAGCAGCCGATATTGACAATAAAAAGCCGTTCTCGCAATTGTTGGATATGAATTCAAACCATAACCTACCATGCATCACTATAGCTCTTGTCTCAAAGTAGGTGTACTGTCATGACCTGTCACGTCACGGCGTGACCTATTTGGAGTTTTTTTGGTGTTTTCCTGTGTGTAGTGTTTTAGTACTTGTCTTGCGCTCCTATTCTGTTGTTGATTGTCATGGCATGTACGGATGTACTTTGTGGACGCCGTCTGCTGCTCCACACGCTGTAAGTCTTTGCTGTCGTCCAGCATTCTGTTTTTGTTTACTTTGCAGCCAGTTCAGTTTTAGCTTTATTTACCATAGCCATCCCTAAGCTTCAATGCCTTCACTTAGTGGCACTAACCTTTTGTTTATTTTTGGTTTAAGTGTTAGACACCTTTTTACCTGCACTCTGCCTCCCTCATATTGTGATCATGACAAACCATGTTCCCGACATCCACAAAGCAATTAGCTACCTGCTGCCACCTACTGATATGGAAGAGTATTACACGGTTACTCTGCCGAGCTCAGAACAGCACAGACACTCAACAACGGCACATTTGCGGATTATAATTACTGGTTTGCAAAAAAAAATATTTGAACCCAATTAGGTGAAATGACATAATCTCCCACGGCACACCAGACAATATCTCACGGCCCAGTGGTTGAAAAACACTGTCTTAGACTACGTTTACACTGTAGGCCAAAATGGACCAAATTTTTTCTAAATCTGATTTTTTCCAGATGAGTGTTCAGATTACAAGTAAAATGTGATCTTTATCAGACTCTAGTACAAACGCGCCCCCGATCTGGTCCCAGTATGCATATATATATATGTGTATATATATATACAAGCCTGTTTTGCAGGTTTCCCTGCTCTTCAGGAATCCCCAGAAGAGCAGGGAAACCTGCGAAACAGGCTGGTAGGGATGAAATAGCCTTTGTGATTTTTCCTGACCTAACGTATATTCCGCTCTACCCCGGTATTGAGCACTGTATAACGGATAAACCACAGAAACCTTGACTATATATATATATATATATATATATATATATGTATATATATATGTATATAACCACCTCATCTAGCTCCTCTCGATGTGGAGGAGCAGTGGCTTTAGTTTGAGCTCCTCCCGGATGGCAGAGCTTCTCACCCTATCTCTAAGGGAGAGCCCCGCCACCCGGCGGAGGAAGCTCATTTCGGCCGCTTGTACCCGTGATCTTGTCCTTTCGGTCATAACCCAAAGCTCGTGACCATAGGTGAGGATGGGAACGTAGATCGACCGGTAAATTGAGAGCTTTGCCTTCCGGCTCAGCTCCTTCTTCACCACAACGGATGGATACAGCGTCCACATTACTGAAGACGTCGATCTTCAGTAATGAACAAGACTCTGAGGTACTTGAACTCCTCCACTTGGGGTAAGATCTCCTCCCCAACCCGGAGATGGCACTCCACCCTTTTCTGGGCGAGAAAAATAGACTCGGACTTGGAGGTGCTGATTCTCATCCCAGTCGCTTCACACTCGGCTGCGAACCGATCCAGTTAGAGCTGAAGATCTTGGTCAGATGAAGCCATCAGGACCACATCATCTGCAAAAAGCAGAGACCTAACCGGATCCCCTCAACTCCCCTGACTGCGCCTAGAAATTATGTCCATAAAAGTAATGAATAGAATCGGTGACAAAGGGCAGCTTTGGCGGAGTCCAACCCTCACTGGAAACGGGTCCGACTTACTGCCGGCAATGCGGACCAAGCTCTGACACTGATCGGACAGGGAGCGGACCGCCACAACCAGACAGTCCGATACCCCATACTCTCTGAGCACTCTCCACAGGACTTCCCGAAGGACACGGTCGAATGCCTTCTCCAAGTCCACAAAGCACATGTAGACTGGTTGGGCAAACTCCCATGCACCCTCAAGGACCCTGCCGAGAGTCTAAGTGTAGTTTTAAATTACGTTTATATATAAATCTTATAGTTAGTCTGTATAAAGATTAATATAATATGATTTTATGTGAAGGATGGACTGGAACTGTATTGGACAACATTTCTGGAGGGGGCTCAAGGTCAATTTGATGAATTTAATAAGGTAATAACGTACTGTACAAGGAGAAGATAGGGAGGTGTGTGTGTGTGTGTGTGTGTGGTTTCTCTCTAGGTCAATCAAGCAATGAAGACTTGATTTTCAATCATATGTTAGTGCCACCCAATGACTGTGTGCACTTTGCGGTGATGGAAAAACATCTCAAGGTGTGTTCTGTTTTCATTAGACCCCCAGTAGCACCATTTTATCAAACACGCCAAACATGTTCAAAATCAAAATGAATATAGTTTGTTTGATGTGAGATGAGAGTTTGAGGTATTAATAGCAGTGCACTAGTGTGTCCTACTTAACTTAAATAGAAGCAGCATTTGTCTTTTGTGTTCAGGATACTGTTAAAATGATTGTGTATGCGGATATTTTTCAGTAAATGACTTTATTAATGACTAAATTTAAAGAGCATGATTAGAGAGGCAGATGTGAAGTCTTGTGGTGATGTTGCAACAAGCGCAATCATTTGTTGCATCATTTAAGATTAACATTGGTGAAGGTTTCTATTGGTAGGTCTATAGCAGGGGTCGGCAACCCAAAATGTTGAAAGAGCCATATTGGACCAAAAATACAAAAACAAATCTGTCTGGAGCCGCAAAAAAGCCATATTACATACAGATAGTGTGTCATGAGATATGAATTGAATTAAGATGACTTAAAGGAAACTAAATGACCTCAAATATACCTACAGATGAGGCATAATGATGCAATATGTACATATAGCTAGTCGAAATAGCATGTTAGCAACGATTAGCTTGCAGTCATGCAGTGACCAAATATGTCTGATTAGCACTCCACACAAGTCAATAACATCAACAAAACTCACCTTTGTGCATTCATGCACAAAATTAAAAGTCTGGTGGACAAAATGAGACAGAAAAAGAAGTGGCATAAAACACGTCCTAGAAAGTCGGAGAAAGTTATACATGTAAACAAACTACGGTGAGTTCAAGTACCGCCAAAATTAGTAGGACAAAATGGTGCTCGCCAAATGCTCGAATCAGTGAAGCATGTTTAATATAAACAGTGTGCTTTATAACAATTAGGGAAGTTTGTGTCATGTTTGTCCTCCTACAGAAACCATATTAAAACGAAAAAAAATATATATATTTTTTCCCCTCATCTTTTTCCATTTTTCATACATTTTTGAAAAAGCTCCATAGAGCCACTAGGGCGGCGCTAAAGATCTAGAGCCGCGGGTTGCCGACCCCTGGTCTATAGGGATGTTACGAATAATGGTAATAATTGATAACCGTGGTAAAACTCCAGACGGTTAGTACTCCCGTTTTAAATAGAAAGTATCGAAAAACCAAGATTGATAACTGAAATTTGATTAACTCACGAACTGACTTGAGCCAGCTCGTTAGCTTAAATGGGGGCGGCATGGCGTAGTGGGTAGAGCAACCGTGCCGGAAACCTGAGGGTTGCAGGTTCGCTCCCCGCCTCTTACCATCCAAAAATCGCTGCCGTTGTGTCCTTGGGCGGGACACATCACCCTTTGCCACCAGTGAATTGAATGATGAATGATAGGTGGTGGTCGGAGGGGCCGTTGGCACAAATTGCAGCCACGCTTCCGTCAGTCTACCCCAGGGCAGCTGTGGCTATGAAAGTAGCTTACCACCACCAGGTGTGAATGAATGATGGGTTCTACATGTAAAGCGACTTTGGGTACTTAGAAAAGCGCTATATAAATCTCAGGTATTATTATTATTATTAAATGCTAACATGAAAACAAGAGTCATTAACGTCTTTCCCCATCATGAAACGACATACCCCGATCTAAACTCGTATGAACACATTTCTGTCTGAGCAACTAAGATATTCAATTGTGCACAATGAATGTTGTGCTCTCTTAGAACAGAGTGATCGTTCTATAAACGTATATAAAAGACGCGCTGAAGAGCGTAGGATGCCACAACGCCTGCCAGAAATAATAAATATCTATACATTTATTTTTTTACGCACTTTTCATTTAAATAAATCTTAAAGTTTTGCAGTACAAACCAATAGCCATTAAAACAGATTAAATACTAAGACTAAAACACTATTAGTGAAGCATAAGAAACACAAAGCATGCAAAGTAGTCAGTTTTCTAATTATGTCTATTCATTTTAGTTATTATTTTTCATAAACTTGATCAAAAACTTTCAGTGTGTGTATAACTGACTGGATAATTAATAACTGACTGCTTGACAAGAGACGCAAATGAAAAACGGTTTAATATTCTGACTCCTTTAAGATTAATAAATTGTCAATAATGATATATATTATTATTTTTACGATTTTCAGGATGAAAACATAAACCTATGATAAATCTTCTTTATTGTAGCATTAATCTTTGATGCCATCAAAATTAGTCTAGCGCTTCAAACCAAATTTTTTAGGAGTACTTGGAAACAACATCATGAACTTATCTGTATCAAGATGATAAAAATCGATCGGCATTTTGAGTAAAGTTCGTTATATTATTACCTAATTTTTCGAACTATAAATCGTTACTTTTTTCCTACGCTTTGTACCCTGCGGTTTATAAAAGGGTGCAGCTAATTTGTGGATTTTTCTTCACTAACGTCCATAATGTTTTGTATTAAAAAAATTGTATTGAAAAAAATGTTTGCTTAAATACAGAGGAGCCTCTCTTTGGAATAAACTACCTCTTTGATGCAAAAATGTAATTTATTGTTTTAAAAAACAATTAAAGGCTCATGTATGTTGGTCTCAAGTAAATTATAATGAGGATGCTTGCTGTATGTGAAATGTATTGTATTTGACTTGTATATTCTTGCTGCAGAGATAATTGTGACGTCTTGGGGGAGGTGACTTTATAAGACCTTAGGGTCTACTTAACCTTTCCTGCACTTTTTTCTTCGCTTTTCATTGCATATTAAATGTTTTGTGTGTGTTTGTGTGTGTGTGTGTGTGTGTGTGTGTGTGTGTGTGTGTGTGTGTGTGTGTGTGTGTGTGTGTGTGTGTGTGTGTGTGTGTGTGCAATTCAACAAATACAAATATTTTGTGACTGACCATCCTTCTTTACACACAACTTTTCTGCTGATGATGATGTTGTTCCTGCTCCATTGAGGCCCATTCCCTCCAACTAATGTCTGCTTCATTTAACAGCCCCTTAGTCTGTCACGCTAACTTAAGACGAGTTGGAAAAAGTGATGAGTCAGCAGCGGAGCACTCAGCAGGGGTGGAAATTCAAACACAGAGCGTTCGGGAAAAAGGCTTCGCGATTCAAGGTGAACCGAATGTGTGCGACTGTCAGGCTGATGGCATCAAAATATGTACGTGCCGTACATACATTCATACACAGCTGAAGTAATCGTGCATGGTCTTGAGTTTTGTTGGAACGTATTCCACGGTTTTGGAGCAAAACATTTCAGTTGCGATTATTTATCATCAAAGACCCCACTGTATCCAGTTGACATCCTTGTTATTAAACAATGGATTTAAAGTCTGAATAAATATGATTTATTATAATCATCGTATATATCAGGGGTCCCCAAACTACGGCCCGCGGGCCGTATCCGGCCCCCCAGCATCCAAAATCCGGCCCACAGGAAGTCCCAAGTTAATTTTTTTATTTTTTATTTTTTTATTTTTTTTAATCTTTCCTTTCTAATCCATTTTCTACCGCTTGTTACTCTCCTTGCCGCTCAGGCAAATCATATTGTCTAAAAATGAATTTTCCCATCGATAACGTGACAATGTTAAATGTTGATGAACATCTATGTCAGGGGTCGGCAACCCGCGGCTCTTTAGCGCCGCCCTAGTGGCTCTCTGGAGCTTTTTCAAAAATGTATGAAAAGTGGAAAAAGATGAGGGGGGAAAAAAAAATTTTTTTGTTTTAATATGGTTTCTGTAGAAGGACAAGCATGACACAAACCTCCCTAATTGTTATAAAGCACACTGTTTATATTAAACATGCTTCACTGATTCGAGTATTTGGCGAGCGCCGTTTTGTCCTACTAATTTTGGCGGTCCTTGAACTCACTGTAGTTTGTTTACATGTATAACTTTCTCCGACTTTCTAGGACGTGTTTTATGCCACTTCTTTTTCTGTCTCATTTTGTCCACCAAACTTTTAACGTTGTGCATGAATGCACAAAGGTGAGTTTTGTTGATGTTATTGACTTCTGTGGAGTGCTAATCAGACATATTTGGTCACTGCATGACTGCAAGCTAATCGATGCTAACATGCTATTTGTACATATTGCATCATTATGCCTCATCTGTAGGTATATTTGAGGTCATTTAGTTTCATTTAAGTCATTTCAATTTAACGTATATCTCATGACACACTATCTGTATGTAATATGGCTATTAATTATTTTTGATCCAATATGGCTCTTTCAACATTTTGGGTTGCTGACCCCTGATCTATGTTAATTGATGTTAAATGACAAAACGGATTTTATATATATATATATATATATATATATATATATATATATATATATATATATATATATATATATATATAGCCTTGCCAAAAAATTTTAACCCAATGCGGCCCCTGAGTCAAAAAGTTTGGGGACCCCTGGTATATATGGTACTGTTTTCCTAATTTACTGCCAACTGTTCTTTCTCTGTTGTGTCAGGCAGAGTCCCCTTCCCACAATTTTCCAATTTCTTTCAGTGGGCTTGCAACATGGACGATCGTTCACAGCAAAATCTGCCTAGCAACAGAACATCTCTGTTTGTTTTAAGAGTGAGTTACTTTTTTTTTTTTACACTTGTGCATACTTGCCAACCTTCCCGGATTTTCCGGGAGACTCCCGAAATTCAGCGCCCCTCCCGAAAACCTCCCGGGACAAATTATCTCCCGAAAATATCCCGAAATTCAGGCGCTTTCCCACAATATAAACGGTGTGCCTGCCCAATGACGTTATAACTGTAGAATGATCGAGGGCGAGTTCTTGGTTCCTTATGTGGGTTTATTGTTAGGCAGTTTCATTAACGTCCTCCCAGCGCGGTAACAACACACAACAACAGCAGTCACGTTTTGGTCTACCGTAAAGCAGTTCGTCTGCCGTAAACAGCAATCTTGTGACACTCTTAAACAGGACAATACTGCCATCTAGTGCATTTGATGAAAGCACTTTTGTGCGTGCCACACAGCAATGCATCATCAGAGAGGGTGTTCAGCATGGTTAGAAAAATAGTGACAGAGAATAGAACAAGGATGGACAATTCAACCCTTATCTCAACAAGTATATGTGTAAATAAATGAACACTGAAATTCAAGCATTTCTTTTATGTATACTGTATATATATATATATATATATATATATATATATATATATATATATATACACAATAAAATAAATATATATTTATAGCTATAATTCACTGAAAGTCAAGTATTTCTTATATATATATATATATATATATATATATATATATATATATATATATATATATGAAATACTTGACTTGGTGAATTCTAGCTGTAAATATACTCCTCCCCTCTTAGCCACGCCCCCAACCACGCCCCCCCCCGCCCCCCCCCACCCCCACCTCCCGAAATCGGAGGTCTCAAGGTTGGCAAGTATGCACTTGTGTGGCAATTAAAAGTGTAATGGGTTCATTACATGCATCAATGTTATGGAGCGGTATAGCTCGGTTGGTGTGCCAAGCAACTTGAGGGTTCCAGGTTCGATACCCCGCTTCCGCCATCCTAGTCACTGCCGTTGTGTCCTTGGGCAAGACACTTTACCCACCTGCTCCCAGTGCCACCCACACTGGTTTAAATGTAACATAGATATAGGGTTTCACTATATAAAGCGCTTCAAATCACTAGAGAAAAGTGCTATATAAATATAATTCACAACACTGCTTTGGGCACCAAGCCATTAAACATCAGTGATTACATAATATTTCATGGGCATTGTTGTATTGATTGATTAATTTACTGGCCAATTATTTTCCCTTCATTATCCACTTATCCCACCCCTTTAGCGACCTTGTGTCATCCTGGGCAAAGTCAGCAAATTCACAGATGTTTTTGTTGTTAAGGGAGGTCAAAAAACAAACAAACCCAGACTGAAAATAATCAGCCTGACAGGCACACATGTTCCACTTGACCCAATAACATTGATAAAGAGCTGACTACAAATACAGTGGTTGGATTGACACTGCCAGCGAGCGTTACCAATTTGTTTATTATTGCGGTTATAGTTTGCACAACTGCGGCGAGCCGTGCTGAACAGCATCCGATGCAATGCAGTCGATTTAGGGATTCATACAGCGTAGCTACTGTATGAGCTACGGCAAGGATGAGGCAGCAGTGGCGTCCCCGGAATCCTAATGAGCAGCAGAGGAGCTCTTCTCCCTTATCTCGCCATCCGGACTGTAACCCGACCACACTGCTGTAACCTGCACAACGGCGGCTCGCTGCTACGTGCGCCGCAGCTGATTTACAACCGCCGGTGTCACTTTGCTGCTTCACTCTGGAAGCTGCAGCTGTCAAAGGGGATGAATTACACCACTGAGCTAAGGACTAATTAGGGGACAAATTATAATGAAGCTAACCTAAAAAAAAAAAAACTATGGAAGGAAAGTATTGGTGTGTCCAATCAGCCATTCATTAGCTGCACTGCTTGTCCTCATTAAGGTTCTGGGAGTCACTTTGGGGGACATTGGACTGCTCGCCAGTCACTCACAAGGATGTTGAAGTTTCTCTGTTGCACTTTTTCCCCATTTGTGAGGTCAAATGTCTGCAGCCTCACGACTTTTGTTCTCGTTCACCGGCGTCGAACTCAAGGTCAGATTTGGCCCGACACGACATTTAATGTGGCTTGCAAAAGGCCGGACAGAAAAAAGCATGGTCTGGCTAAATCTATTTGTGTGGTTTTCGCAGGGGCACCGCTAGGGATTTTGGGCCCCATGAAAAGAATCTTAACAGGGCCCCCAACACAGTGTCATTATTTTTTCTGTATTATAATTTCATCATCATTAGGGGCCTCTCTGGGCCCCCCTCCATCATGGGCCCCTAGAATCCGTCTCCTTTATCCCCCCTTTTCGGCGCCCCTGGGTTTTCGGGTCTGTGCGGACCCGTTTTAATTTTTTATTAGAAGAAAAATGATACAATTAATTCATTTTTCAAACTGAGACTCACTGACTTTGGCTCATTTTCTGTGAAGAACATATATCACAAAAAAAATAAAAATAAATAAAAATAAATATATATATATATATATATATATATATATATATATACACAGTACAGGCCAAAAGTTTGGACACACCTCAATTCAATGTGTTTTCTTTATTTTCAAGACTATTTAGACTGTAGATTGTCACTGAAGGCATCAAAACTATGACACCTTTGAAGTGAAAACAATTTCAGGTGACTACCTCTTGAAGCTCATCGAGAGAATGCCAAGAGTGTGCAAAGCAGAAATCAGAGCAAAGGGTGGCAATTTTGAAGAAACTAAAATATAAAACATGTTTTCAGTTATTTCACCTTTTTTTTTGTTCAGTACATAACTCCACATGTGTTCATTCATAGTTTTGATGCCTTCAGTGACAATCGACAATGTAAATAGTCGTGAAAATATAGAAAACGCATTGAATGAGAAGTCCAAACTTTTGGCCTGTACTGTATATTTAAATATACCGTACCTTAATATAATATGTGTTGCATGACCAGATAATTATCCAGTTTCAAATACATGCAATTGTATGCAGTAAATGCAATGCTTCTGTCAAAATTGAAAGAAATATTACGTTTAGTAAGAAGGTTGAAGTGCTTTATTTCTAAGGTATCGTTGGCCAAACAAAATGATGTGGCGGGCCAGACCCGGCCCCTGGGGCCTTGTGTTTGACATCCGTTTTCTACACTTTCATATGATCTGATCATGCAACAAGGGGGTTATCAAAAATAACTACTTCAATATCTGTTTGTCACCCCTACTTTGGATTCAAAAGCTAGTTTGATCAATCTGTCCGAAAAAAAAAAAAAAATTATAATCAGAGGTGGGTAGTAACGCGCTACATTTACTCCGTTACATCTACTTGAGTAACTTTTGGGATAAATTGTACTTCTAAGAGTAGTTTTAATGCAACATACTTTTACTTTTACTTGAGTATATTTATAGAGAAGAAACGCTACTTTTACTCCGCTACTTTTATCTACATTCAGCTCGCTACTCGCTACTAATTTTTATCGATCTGTTAATGCACGCTTTGTTTGTTTTGGTCTGTCAGACAGACCTTCATAGTGCCTGCGTTTCAACAAATACTGTCACTGGTGACGTTCACTCCGTTCCACCAATCAGATACAGTCACTGGTGACGTTGGACCAATCAAACAGAGCCAGGGGTCACATGACCTGACTTAAACAAGTTGAAAAACTTATTGGGGTGTTACCATTTAGTGGTCAATTGTACGGAATATGTACTGTACTGTGCAGTCTACTAATACAAGTTCCAATCAATCAATCAAAAGTGTGAAGGAAAAAGACAATTTTTATTTCAACCGTACACCCCGTCAAAAGCCTAAAGACTGACTGCACAGTTCCTGTCTTCACAATAAAAGTGCCGCTCCATCGCGCCTGCGCTTTCAAAATAAGAGTCTCCGAAAGCCTGCGCAAACAAGCTAGCAAGCTACGGAGTTTGCCGCCAATGTATTTCTTGTAAAGTGTATAAAAACGAATATGGAAGCTGGACATATAAGATGCCAAAAACCAACCACTTTCATGTGGTATTAGACAGAAAGGAGGAACTTTTTTTCTCCTCCATTTGAAAACGTGGACGTTTGTCATCACTACTGTCTGATTCCAATCAATGCAAGTCATCAGAATCAGGTAATACACCAACTTATATTCTTGTCTTCATGAAAGAAAGGAATCTATATGTGTTAAACATGCATGTATATTCATTAAAACACTATTAACATGTAAACAAAAACGGCAAAAAAAATAAATATAAATTATATACTGTATATATCTATGTATATATATATATATATATATATATATATATGTGTGTGTATATATATATATATGTATATATGTGTGTGTGTGTGTGTGTATATATATATATATATATATATATATATATATATATATATATATATATATATATATATATATATATATATATATATATATATATATATATATATGTGTGTGTATGTTACTCATCAGTTACTCAGTACTTGAGTAGTTTTTTTACAACATACTTTTTACTTTTACTCAAGTAAATATTTGGGTGACTACTCCTTACTTTTACTTGAGTAATAAATCTCTAAAGTAACAGTACTCTTACTTGAGTACAATTTCTGGCTACTCTACCCACCTCTGATTATAATCAACAACCGTTTGTGTAACAAGGTTATTATACGTTTATATTAAGGCTTTCAAAAAAAAAAGACTTATCCCATTAATCATGTTTATGGGTAGAATAATCACGTTATTTATTTTGACCGGACATGCTCTTTTATCATAATAATCCCCTCAATTCCCCCAAAAAAGGGATTAACTCGCTGGAATATAAAGACAATATAACATACATCCATAAACGTGGATGCATATGCAAAAGTGCAATATATTTATCTGTACAGTCATCTATTTATTTATATCTGCACCTTATTGCTTTTTTAGCCTGCACTACCATGAGCTAATGCAACGAAATTTCCTTCTTATCTGTACTGTAAAGTTCAAATTTGAATGACAGTAAAAAAGTCTAAGTCTAAGTAGATGAAACTAAATTCTTGGGAATAATAATTATGTTGGAAACCGCATATTGAATATATAAAGGAAAAAATATCCAAATCCATTGCTATTCTTTATAAAGTAAGACACATGCTGAATAAGACATGTCTGCATATGTTATATTATTCTTTTATTTTTCCATATTTAACATATTGTGTTGAAGTTTGGGGAAATGTTTATAGAACAAACATTGACCCAATAATTCAACTTCAAAAAAGGGTCATTAAAATAATACACAAAGCGTGCTACTATGAACATACCAATCCATTATTTATAAGTTCTAATGTGTTAAAATGTTCAGATATTGTGTTTTTAAAAACAATGGAATTTATGTTTCGAGTAAAGAACTTGTATTCAACAGCTAGTATTCTTAAGTTATTTCAATTAAGAGGAGAAAACTATAATTTACGGGGGATATTGATTTTTGAAATAGGTCAAGTAAGAACGAATATAAAATACTTTAATGTATTTCAGTTTTAGGAGTTAAATGGTGGAACAAGCTCAGTCATGAGTTGAAGACATGTACTTCTTTATTCAGGTTTAAGAAAACCTTGAAAGGTGAAATAATAGAAAATTATAAATTATAGTAACAATTACTTTCATCCCATTGATTTTTTTTTTTAACGTAAATGTGTGTGATTGTTAAATATGTTATATAAATATATATATAATTTAATCTGTACTGTTAAACTGGTCACACAAAATGGTTGATGGTTGATTATATGACCGAAATAAACTTATTTCATTCATCCATTCATAAGTCTTTTACAGTAGGAATGGTATTCACATGGCCCCATTCGTTGTTGTTTACTTGACACATGAAACGTGACACATTTGAGGCGTGCACTATCCACTTGAGCCGCCAGATGGCGGTAGAGTGTTGGATATCTCAAAATCTGTTTTGCGGCAATTCCAGCTTTGACCGCAGCGTCAGTTGCCATGTAGAGCGGCGCTTTCCATCATTTTCAGCGGACTGAAAACAATGGGGCCATATGAATCCCTTCCCTGCTGTAACTTAACCGTGGTTATACGTTAAGTCAGTGGTTCTCAAATGGGGGTACGCGTACCCCTGGTTGTACTTGAAGGTATGCCAAGGGGTACGTGAGATCTTTTTTAAATGTCTATCAATAAGAACTGTGAAAAGAAATGCAACAATGCAATATTCAGTGTTGACAGCTAGATTTTTTGTGGACATGTTCCATAAATATTGATGTTAAAGATTTATTTTTTTGTGCAGAAATGTTTAGAATTAAGTTCATGAATCCCGATGGATCTCTATTACAATCCCCAAAGAGGGCACTTTAAGTTGAGGATTTCTTCTATGTGTAGAAATCTTTATTTATAATTGAATCACTCGTTTATTTTTCAACACGTTTTTAGTTATTTTTATATCTTTTTTTCAAGAAAGACTACTACAAATGAGCAATATTTTGCACTGTTATACAATTTAATAAATCAGAAACTGATGACACAGTGCTGTATTTTACTTCTTTATCTCCTTTTTTCAGCCAAAAATGCTTTGCTCTGATTAGGGGGTACTTGAATTAAAAAAAAATTCACAGGGGGTACATCCATACTTGCCAACCTTGAGACCTCCGATTTCGGGAGGTGGGGGGTGGGGGCGTGGTCGGGGGTGGGGCAGGGCGTGGTTGAGGGCGTGGTTAAGAGGGGAGGAGTATATTGACAGCTAGAATTCACCAAGTCAAGTATTTCATACATATATATATATATATATATATATATATATATATATATATATATATATATATATATATATATATCCTGAAAATATGCAAATAAAACTATGTTTAGATGATTGATAGTTCAAACTTGCATAAATAAATATTAAGGAATATAACATAACTTGACTTCTGAGAGTTTCAAAATGTAATGAATAAAATGCTAAAGTTGTTGATAAACAAGCAATTGTTTTAATAATTAAATATAGTCATTTTAAATGAATTATTATGATAATTTAAAATTAATTATTTCAAATATCTTTATTTTAATGTATAATTCTAATGGCTGGATGTAAAAAGGAGTCAGAAAAAATACAAATAAAAATACAATTAATTTTGATGTTTTTAGCAAAATATAGTAAAATTTGTATTTTTATTTTTTTTTAATTAATAAATATATTTATTTTTAGGTAAAATAAACATAATACAATTTATCTCATCTGGATGATTTAGTTCTTGTCACCCTGTTGTCCTCCCGTCGTGAAAAAAGGCTGTCCTCACTCAGGTCCGCATGGAACTGGAGGGGGCGTGGCCTCCAGCTCCGGCTGAAAATCGGTAGATTTTCGGGAGAATATTTGTCCCGGGAGGTTTTCGGGAGAGGCGCTGAATTTCGGGAGTCTCCCGGAAAATTCGGGAGGGTTGGCAAGTATGGGTACATCACTGGAAAAAGGTTGAGAACCACTGCGTAAAGTCATCAGCTCAGTGCAAAAGTGAGTGAAAGGGACTCCGACCGGAGTGCTCTTTGGCAAATTTCACATCAAAATAAACCCTGATGGGACTTTAGATACAACTGTTACCAGGTTTTAAGCCATAATGAATAAAAACTAGTTCATCCCAAAAGTGTCTGACGAGGTCAAAGTCAGGGTTTGCAAATTGTTAGAAGGAGGAATCATGAATATTAGCGTGTAAAATATGTTTTCAGTAGTCAACAAGAAGTCATCTTTTTTTGAACGCTCAGCAGTTTGGTGCAGGAAGGACTACAGCGTCCCATGTCCCAGTTGCGCGGTGCTGGTGCTGCGTGTGTGCCTGCTCGTGCTCAACATCCGCTGTACACTGCAGTGCTGTTAAATCAAGCCCTTGCCTGGCAGCCGACTCACCTCCCATTGCAGCTTTCATTACAAAATTCATGATGAAGCAGTTCTGTGTTCTCTTCCGTCAGTGGTCACGTTACCGGGGATGGATGGACCTGCAGCCAGGGGGGCAGGGACAAAGACACTTTTAGATACGCGTTAGGAAAGGTGCTCGGGACAAAAAGCGTGAATGACCTCTATAGTTGGGGGCGTCGGGGAAAGATACAAACCACCGCTTCTTGTCGGAGTCTACTTTTTATTAGAATCGTGATCATTTTTGTCGTATTTAATCACTTTGCTGCAAAAAAAGTTGCCGCTGACTTTTCTCAGGACAGGCGCCCCTGCTTTTACGACCGCAATCCATCTTGTGTGCGTTTATGCTGACGCTACCACCTGTCATGTATCTTCACGGGAAATAAAACGGACGAGCAAGGTGAAAAGTGCAAGGGAGAAGCATGCATTGTTATTCCGTTTAGATGAACTACTCTCAAGTTCACGTCTTTATTGACATTTTCGAAGGATTCTAACAATAACGCCGCGTCTCGCAGGTTTTCCCGCGCTGTACTGCAGCACAAAAACTTGCAATATTACAGTGCAGTTGCCTCAATCTGCAGCTAATCACTTCCTCCTCTTCGTCTGCGGCAGCGTCGGTTTCTCCCCACATGAACCCTCATAAACTCAGATGAACGACACACTTCCTGTTTTGCATCAATTTCAACGCGGTCATGTCCGCATCCTGTCCTGAGCTGTTCCTTTACCTTGGTTTGGATCTTCGCCCCAGTCTGTTGCAGCCAAAATTGGAGAGAGAAAAAGAGAGAGGAAAAAAATAGCCCTCTGCAGGTTTTAACACCAGCCTGCTTCTTCCTTTATAGCCGCCGAGGCAGAGAAAATACAAGTTGCTGCCTCTGGGAAAGAAAAAAAAAAGATGGATCGAGCCTCTCAGTTTGCAGACATGCCGGTTGTGTCGGAGTCAGGCTGCAGCGGAGGCGGAGGAGGAGGAGGAGGAGGAGGATGAGGAGGAGGAGAGTAGGCTCCTGCAGGACCAGATGAGAGCATGCAGAGGGAGAGGTGGGGGGAGGGGAAGGGAGGGGAGGGGGAGGCAAGAGCTCCATTTGAACAGCCTGTTTCATTGCCACTGTGTCAAAGGAGAGGCACTATTCATCCATCCATTTTCTCCGCCACTTAAGGCACTTCATCAATAATAGAATGCCCTGTAATGTACAAAGATTGAAAACGACCAACTTGTGTATAGTTGCTAAAGAGGTGACGTGGCAAACGCCGGAACAGCAAAAATAAAAAGCGATGATGTGAGGGACTACAATGCCCTCCGCATCGCATCGTACACAAATAAGCCCTCTGGAGGATGTTGACATGACTCTGTGCATTCACACATGCTTACTTTAAATGTATTTATATCCATGCATATATACACATTGTGTCTGTCCATTCTCATACACGCTTTATTCAAACATTCATATCCATTCACATATACACACATCATGTAAAATGTCTGTCTGTACATTCACATACACGCTTTATTTAACCATATTTCTACCCATTCACATATACACACAATGTAAACGTCTGTCCCTCCATTCACACACATGCTTTATTCAAACATTCATGTCCATTCACAAATACACACATAATGTAAACGTCTGTCTGTAAATTCACACACACGCTTTATTTAACCATATTCCTACCCATTCACATATACACACTATGTAAACGCCTGTCCGTCCATTCACGCACATGTTTTATTCAAACATTCATGTCCATTCACTTATACACACACACAATGTAAATGTCTGTCTGTACATTCACATGACGCTTAATTTAAATGTACTGTATTTCTATCCCTGCATATATACACATAATGTAATCGTCTGTTTGTCCATTCACATACACACTTTATTCAAACATTCATATCCATTCACATATACACACATCATGTAAAGGTCTGTCTGTACATTCACACACACGCTTTATTTAACCATATTCCAACCCATTCACATATGCACACAATGTAAACGTCTGTCCCTCCATTCACACACGTTTTATTCAAAAATTCATGTGCATTCACTTATACACACACAATGTAAATGTCTGTCTGTACATTCACATACACGCTTTATTTAAACATTCATGTCCATTCACTTATACACATGTAATGTAAATGTCTGTCTGTACATTCACATACATGCTTTATTTAAACATATTCCTACCCATTCACATATACACATTATGTAAACATCTGTCTGTCCATTCACATACACGCTTTATTCAAACATTCATGCCCATTCATATGTACACACAACGTAAAATGTCTGTCTGTACATTCACATACACGCTTCATTTAAACATATTCCTAACCATTCATATATACACACAACGTAAAATGTCTGTCTGTACATTCACATACACGCTTCATCTAAACATATTCCTACCCATTCACATATACACACAATGTAAACATCTGTGTCGTCCATTCACACACATGCTTAATTTAAATATATTCCTATCCATTTCACATGTACACACGTAAATGTCTGTCTGTCCATTCACATGTACACGCTTCACTTAAACCTATCCCCATCCAGTCGTATATACACCAAATGTAAATGTCTCTTTGTACATTCACATACTTGCTTAATTTAAACATGTTCCTATCCATTCACATACACACATATTGTAAACGTTAGTCTGTCCATTCACATACACGCTTTATTTAAACATATTCCTGTTCATTCACATATACACATAATGTAAACGTCTCTCTGTATATTCACATACTCGCTTAATTTTAACATAGTCCCATCCATTCACATATACACAAAATGATCATATCATAGCAATCACAAATAGGAAATAAATAAGCCCTCTGGAGGCTGTTAACATGACGCTTAATTTAAATGTATTTCTATCCATGCATATATACACATAATGTAAACGTCTGTTTGTCCATTCACATACACATTTTTTTCAAACATTCATATCCATTCACATATACACACATCATGTAAAACATCTGTCTGTACATTCACACACACGCTTTATTTAACCATATTCCTACCCATTCACATATACACACAATGTAAGCGTCTGTCCCTCCATTCACACACATGCTTTATTCAAACATTCATATCCATTCACATATACACACATAATGTAAACGTCTGTCTGTACATACACATACACGCTTTATTCAAACATTCATGTTCATTCATATATACACACACATAACGTAAAATGTCTGTCTGTACATTCACATACACATACAGAGTGATGTCCCCATTAAGTAAGCATTGCCAGAACACACACACACACACACACACACACACACACACACACACACACACACACACACACACACACACACACACACACACACACACACACATTTAATGTAGATAGGTGTCTATCCATGAACATATATACAACATGTAAACATTTGTATGTCCATTTACATACACACATAATGCAACCACCTGACTGTCTTTGCACAAATGCATCTGTTTGACCAGTGTTATGTGAAAAGCTGATGAAAAGGTGTCACATGCCCGAAACAAGCCTACCATTCACTGGCAACACATCAGTGCTCCTTTGAAATTGTGGTCTTAGTCGTTCATGCACAAGCTGTCATGCAGTGCGTGCAGTGAGAATCACACCATGTGAAGAACTAATGTTTTTGGAGTTGTTACTTTAAATGATGCTTTCAGCAAAGATTATACAGGTTGCTCATTTAAGGGGAACTGCACTTTTTGGGGGGAATTTTGCCTGTCACTCCCAATCATTATGAGAGACAAAAAGATATAAAGAATCAGATTTGTTTTTCTTTTGCATTCTAACATGTTTTAGGTGACTAGCAATGCAACTAATAGGAGCAATCGATTATGCCTCTAAACTTTAAAGGGGAACATTATCACAACTTCAGAAGGGTTAAAACCATTAAAAATCAGTTCCCAGTGGCTTATTATATTTTTCGAAGTTTTTTTCAAAATTTTACTCATCACGCAATATCCCTAAAAAAAGCTTCAAAGTGCCTGATTTTAACCATCGTTATAAACACCCGTCAATTTTCCTGTGACGTCACACAGTGATGCCAATACAAACAAACATGGCGCATAGAACAGCAAGCTATAGCGACATTAGCTCGGATTCAGACTCGGATTTCAGCGGCTTAAGCGATTCAACAGATTACGCATGTATTGAAACGGATGGTTGTAGTGTGGAGGCAGGTAGCGAAAACGAAATTGAAGAAGAAACTGAAGCTATTGAGCCATATCGGTTTGAACCGTATGCAAGCGAAACCGACGAAAACGACATGACAGCCAGCGACACGGGAGAAAGCGAGGACGAATTCGGCGATCGCCTTCTAACCAACGATTGGTATGTGTTTGTTTGGCATTAAAGGAAACTAACAACTATGAACTAGGTTTACAGCATATGAAATACATTTGGCAACAACATGCACTTTGAGAGTGCAGACAGCCCAGTTTTCATCAATTAATATATTCTGTAGACATACCCTCATCCGCGCTCTTTTCCTGAAAGCTGATCTGTCCAGTTTTGAGTTGATGTCAGCAGGCCAGGGAAGCTAGGGTCGATAGGGGGTTTAGCTCTCTCGTCTGCGGGAACAAACTGCCGCCATTGCTTGCCGTGCTACCGAGGTCCTTTGTCCCTGAATTGCTCACATACTCCGGCAGATTCAATGGGGGTCTGGCGGCAGATTTCTTTGACTTTATCGTTGGAAATGCATCTGCTTTGAGTGTCGCAGCATATCCACACATTCTTGCCATCTCTGTCGTAGCATAGCTTTCGTCGGTAAAGTGTGCGGAACAAACGTCCAATTTCTTGCCACTTTCGCATCTTTGGGCCACTGGTGCAACTTAAATCCGTCCCTGTTCGTGTTGTTACACCCTCCGACAACACACCGACGAGGCATGATGTCTCCAAGGTACGGAAAACAGTCGAAAAAATGGAAAATAACAGAGCTGATTTGACTCGGTGTTTGAGAAAATGGCGGATTGCTTCCCGATGTGATGTCACGTTGTGACACCATCGCTCCGAGAGCGAATAATAGAAAGGCGTTTAATTCGCCAAAATTCACCCATTTAGAGTTCGGAAATCGGTTAAAAAAATATATGGTCTTTTTTCTGCAACATCAAGGTATATATTGACGCTTACATAGGTCTGGTGATAATGTTCCCCTTTAAAGATGCATTAAAAACTGTCAACAATACTTCATTTACGTTCCGTAACCTGTATAATAACCAAGCTGTAGCGACACTGTTTTTGTAAGAGCGAACACTGAGGAAATCTTTTTCGGCGTGCTACAGTATTAGCCGTAAAAGCTAACTACGGCAAGAGATAAGCTAGCTTCTACAACAGCACGAAACACGTTTGAGTTTGTAGTGCACAACACTGCGATAGGACACCAATCTGTACTGACTGAAAAACATGAACAATCCTATTACAGTGCCTGTAAAGTATTAGCTCACATTTCTTGTTTTGTTTGTACACAGCTGAGATAGCCAGAGAGCGTATGTACTGTAGTTGTATAGACAAGTATGGTGTGCTGCGTGTATCATGATCGATATAAAGTGTGACTCACTTGATGGACAGATGTTCCTCTGGTCCAGCTGATCCGGGACGATTTTGTGTAAGCACTCCATTTATGTCGAAATAACCTGTCTCCAAATTCTACATTTTTACCTTTGAGTGACTTTCACCTCACTCTCTTGGCTTCCGTCTGCTCTAACGTTTTACCCTCCCTTTGTGCTCGCTTCTAGAAGCAGCAGCTCCTCCTCTGTATATTTAGAGAGAGAGAGAGTTTATTTTTTTTATTTCGAACATGCAAATAACTTCAAAAAGATAAGGTTGTGAATCCTCATTTGTCCAAAAATAGTCGTCTTCGTTGTCTGTTACCAAATCTGCTATGATCATAACCAGTGTTGGGACTAACGCGTTACTAAGTAACGCGTTACTGTAACGCCGTTAGTTTCGGCGGTAACTAGTAATCTAACGCGTTATTTTTTATATTCAGTAACTCAGTTACCGTTACTACGTGATGCGTTACTGCGTTATTTTACGTTATTTTTTTAATGTAGTATCGGCTAGAAACAGAAGAAGTGTCGTCCTTCTGTCTCACAAGGAAAAGAAAAGGCGTGCTTTCCTCGACCGAGGAGCGGAGCGCAGGGGAGACGTTCCTCCGGGGTCTATGTACTTCGGGGCTAACAACCTTCACTTTACCCGGCAGTGGGTCTTTACAGCTCCGGACTCGAGGGTGAATGACGAGGCCGGCGGTTTGTTGCAATTTTGTGACTTTATTGGTGTCTTGCACGCAGCCATCTACCAAGCTAGAGCACCTGCACGCACGCACTATTGCGCTCCCTCACCTCTCTCGCCCACTCACTCACTGACGTCACTCACCTCATAAGCTGTCATATCTTAAAGGGCCACACACACACACACACACACACACACACACACACACACACACACACACACACACACACACACACACACACATACGCTACTCTCATAACAACTAAAAAGACATCATGGCGAAGCCAGAAGTCGAGTTTCTTAACATGGAGACATTGTCACTTTATTTATTTTTTTTGAGCACAAAGAAAAGAACATTTTAGTTAAATGTAAGTTGTGTCTTGGATCAAAGATCCCATCTACTTAAAGTTAAAGTGCCAATGATTGTCACACACACACTAGGTGTGGTGAAATTATTCTCTGCATTTGACCCATCACCCCTGATCACCCCCTGGGAGGTGAGGGGAGCAGTGAGCAGCAGCAGTGACCGCACCCGGGAATACTGCCCAAAACAGCAATTCAAATCTGCTGAAACAGCTACATAAATGGTAAATGGGTTATACTTGTATAGCTTTTCTACCTTTTTCAGGAACTCAAAGCGCTTTGACACTATTTCCACATTCACCCATTTACACACACATTCACACACTGATGGCGGGAGCTGCCATGCAAGGCACTAACCAGGACCCATCAGGAGCAAGGTTGGAGTGTCTTGCTCAAGGACACAACAGACGTGACTAGGATGGTAGAAGGTGGGGATTGAACCAGTAACGCTCAGATTGCTGGCACGGCCACTCTCCCAACTTCGCCACGCCACATAAGCAACATGCTTCGACGAAGCTAGTAAAGAGAGACACAGACTCCGATGCCACTTCACCTCCACCTAAGGATTTTAACGGAGGCAATGCTAGCCAGGACAACATTGATAGAGCCATTGCAGCGTATGTGCTAGAAGACATGCAGGCTATTTCTACAGTGGAGTCACCCGTTTTCTGGCAGCTAATTAGCATGATACCGGCGTCAAACAACAAATGGCACGGAAAACATGTTCCAAGTACCTGGACAGTGAGTACATAAACATGGAAAGCGAGCTAAAGAAAACACTCCAAACTCTGCCTCTGCTCATCATTGAAGGTACACACTGTCAATTATCTTATAAACTATTTCATTCTAGACTTCTAGAGTGTTTGATTATCACATCATTCTAAATGTATAGACTATAAAGTTCACAAACATGAAGAGGGATCCTAGTGGGCCAGGCCAATCTTACCTTATCTCTAAACTAAAACTGGGGAAATGTGTAGAGTCTTCTGGGCTTCACTACAGTGTTGATCTCCTGAATACATGATTTTATTTCACAATTCCTTGAGAGAAAGAAATGCCTGACTAGGCTTTGTGTATGTGATGTGTGCCTTCCTTGGGTGAAGCCAGCTTTACAGCTATGTTGTTATTATGCGGTTTGTTACTTATGTATGTTATGTTGCAGCTATTTCAAATAGTTTTGTCAATTTGTTGTGGCCTGAAATAAATTGGCCCTTTGAAACATATCTTTGTCTTTGTGTGTTGTATGTAGACCACATTGCTTTCTGAGTTCAGTGATGCAAATGCATGTCAAGTTGATCAACACATTGTATTATTCTCCAGTGCAATAACAGTACTGAAATGAAGGCTAAAAGGGCATTAATGGGAGCCTTAAAAAAAAAAAGGAGAAAAAAATAAGTAACTAAATAGTTACTTTTCACAGTAACGCATTACTTTTTGGTGTAAGTAACTGAGTTAGTAACTGAGTTACTTTTGAAATAAAGTAACTAGTAACTGTAACTAGTTACTGGTTTTCAGTAACTAACCCAACACTGATCATAACACACAAGCGTGTTTGATTCCGGAAGTAGGAACACAAGTTGTTGCCAGAAGTCAGAAACAGAAATCAATTTGCGGAAGTAATACATCCCGGAAATGATTAAAATGATCAAAATACGGTAAATATTGAACATATTACATATTGTTATGAACGTGTCTGTTACTACACTATATATAGACTTGCATATAAAACGTTGATGGAGGGTTTTGAAGTCGTTTCAGAGAGCTTTGAAGGCTACAACGGCGACTCCTTTTAAGCCACATCTTTCAAGTGTTTTTTTATCATCTTTAAAATCCTAAAAAAAAAAAAAGGCCTGTGTGTTCTTGTCTCTCATGATGATTAGGAACGATAGGCAAAATAAAATTTAAAAAAAAGTGCAGTTCCCCTTTAAGATGAAAACAAAAAAACAAAAGGAAATAATTCAGTTTAATAAAATAATAATAATATTATAAATAAATAATAAATAAATAGTAATAATAAATAAATAATAATAAATAAATAAAATAATAATAAATATAATAATAGATAATAATAATAATATAATAATAAATAAAATAATAAATAAATATATAAATAATAATTAATAAAAGTGCAGTTCACCTTTAAGAAATAATTCAGTTTAATAATACTATTGTTATCCAGTACTTCTTAGTGCTATTTGTTTACTTTTATCAAATTAAAACCGAGTTGTGGTCTTACATTTAATTGGTATGTGAAGTACTATACTTTATTACTAATACTGTTTTAAAAGTATGATCACCAAGTCCAGTTTGGCAAAATATTTGATCTTGAATATATCATCAACCATAGTGGCAGTCAGATTTATTTATCAAGCAGAACGTTAAAATATATTTCTCGCATTTGACTTGTTGCTAAAAAAAAATTTAAAAAAAATGGTAGTAACATACACGTCTACGTGGTGACTCGGAGTACTACATCGCTTCAGTCTATAACAGACCTGGGAAAATTAAGGCCCGGGGGCCACATGCGGCCCGTTAAGCTTTTCAATCTGGCCCGCCGGACAATCCCGAATAATTCTTTTAGATCTTTAAGATGGAAAGTGTAGCTGCCATTATGATGTGCAGTGATGCTTTCTAATGACCGTAAGTCTTCAACTATACTAAGTATTTCAATGGTTGGAATCTGCACTTTTGGATGATGTACCAGTTACTATGGTAATCTAATTAGTTACTATGGTCATCTAATTAGTTACTATGGTCATCTAATTAGTTACTATGGTAATCTACGTCACAGCAGCTCAGACGAGGCACCAAGCAGTGTGGGTGGGAAGCGTTTCCACAGAAGCGGAAGGAGATTTTCACAACAAAGTTCTAAAGCGTAGTGATATATCAGATTGTAGGTGGGTTTATTATGTACCCTTCGTGTTCATATTTCACTGTTTGTTGCATTTTTGTTGCGTTTCTGTTGATTGTAAAATATGTCGATCGAAAAAGGGTGTGACATTCATATTTTGTCAATATTCAGTTTTATCCTGCATAGAAACATGTAAAATTCCATTACGTTTTTTTTAAGGAGGTCTGTCATAACGTTTTTAGCATTCAATCAGACATTATTGTGAGGTTTTGTATTACCGTAGTGTTCCTAAAAATAGATATACCGGCCCCCAGACACATTTTTTTCTCTAAATGTGGCCCCCCGAGTCAAAATAATTGCCTGGGGCTGCTCTATAATGTTCCTGTTTTTATAGTCCAGATAGAAAAACAAGGATGTCACACTTACTTTGGATACATTCCTCTTAAAACTAAAAAGTCATTGTATTGGCTACATGCTTGACAAACAGAAATAGCCACACCCAAACTAAGCACTGACTGCTGAGAGCACTCCGCTAGCCTGCTTGCGCACTAATTCATAGAGGAAAACTCACCACTGCCTTGTCTGGTTTCCAACATGCATTTATCCACGATGACTCGGCGGAGTGCTCTAAGCCGCCTGGATGCCAAGCGGCAGCTGTATATTGACTTTTTTTCCCAGTGTACGGTATGATCAGAACATTTGCAAATGTAGTGTTTTGTACTGAAAGTAATGTTCCAAAAAAATATTGTAAGTATACAGAAGATACATTTATAACATACTTTATAACATTTAGACAAATATTCATATTTAATTTATGTTATTATATTTTGTTATATATTTTTATATATTTTATATTTTCGTCCCGGTCGTGGAACTGTGGACCAGCTCTATACTCTCGGCAGGGTCCTTGAGGGTGCATGGGAGTTTGCCCAACCAGTCTACATGTGTTTTGTGGACTTGGAGAAGGCATTCGACCGTGTCCCTCGGGAAGTCCTGTGGGGAGTGCTCAGAGAGTATGGGGTATCGGACTGTCTGATTGTGGCTGTCCGCTCCCTGTATGATCAGTGCCAGAGCTTGGTCCGCATTGCCGGTAGTAAGTCGGACACGTTTCCAGTGAGGGTTGGACTCCGCCAAGGCTGCCCTTTGTCACAGATTCTGTTCATAACTTTTATGGACAGAATTTCTAGGCGCAGTCAAGGCGTTGAGGGGATCTGGTTTGGTGGCTGCAGGATTAGGTCTCTGCTTTTTGCAGATGATGTGGTCCTGATGGCTTCATCTGGCCAGGATCTTCAGCTCTCACTGGATCGGTTCGCAGCTGAGTGTGAAGCGACTGGGATGAGAATCAGCACCTCCAAGTCCGAGTCCATGGTTCCTGCCCGGAAAAGGGTGGAGTGCCATCTCCGGGTTGGGGAGGAGATCTTCCCCCAAGTGGAGGAGTTCAAGTACCTCGGAGTCTTGTTCACGAGTAAGGGAAGAGTGGATCGTGAGATCGACAGGCGGATCGGTGCGGCGTCTTCAGTAATGCGGACGCTGTATCAATCCGTTGTGGTGAAGAAGGAGCTGAGCCGGAAGGCAAAGCTCTCAATTTACCGGTCGATCTACATTTCCATCCTCACCTATTGTCATGAGCTTTGTGTTATGACCGAAAGGACAAGATCACGGGTACAAGCGGCCGAAATGAGTTTCCTCCGCCGGGTGGCGGGGCTCTCCCTTAGAGATAGGGTGAGAAGCTCTGCCATCCGGGAGGAGCTCAAAGTAAAGCCGCTGCTCCTCCACATCGAGAGGAGCCAGATGAGGTCGTTCGGGCATCTGGTTAGGATGCCACCCGAACGCCTCCCTAGGGAGGTGTTTAGGGCACGTCCGACCGGTAGGAGGCCGCGGGGAAGACCCAGGACACGTTGGGAAGACTATGTCTCCCGGCTGGCCTGGGAACGCCTCGGGGTCCCACAGGAAGAGCTGGACGAAGTGGCTGGGGAGAGGGAAGTCTGGGCTTCCCTGCTTAGGCTGCTGCCCCCGCGACCCGACCTCGGATAAGCGAAAGAAGATGGATGGATGGATGGATGGATATTTTTATATTTTTTTATATTTTTTTAATATATATATTTTTTTCGCCTGACCTACCTCACCTGACTGTCCTTGGTCATATGATTGCACTTTTGACTTGACGTTTCCTACAAGTTCATCAGTTTTTTTTCCAGAAATGCTGGTTATTTTAAGGAATAAGCAACTGAGAGACATGCACTCGGGCATCTACAGTTATACCTTCGGTCTTCAGGCCATGGTCTCCTAAAGATCCCCAAAACGCTTTTTAAAACCTGCATTCCAGGCTGCAGCCCCCAGACTCTGGAATAACTTGCAGCAGTCCCTCTGTGATCTTAAACACATTTGAATACTTTTTTTTTTTAGTAAACCTTTTAGTTTATGAACCTTCTAACTATCTTTTTTTTAATCCTTTTGATGTTGTTGCCCTGATGGTTTTAATTTAATTGCTGTTTTAATTCGCCTATTTTTTGTACAGCGCTTTATAAATAAAATGCTCTTACTTTTTTACAAGTACACACTCCATCCAGCTGTATAATCACTCGCCTTACAGCAATAGATGACATCTGCCTATTACCTGACACCTGACATGTTAGCTACTTCTCTTTGTTTATAATGTTTATAATGTCTATTTTCTATTTCCTGCTGGATCTACTCTCTATTTTATGCTGCTGCTGTCACATATACTGTATATACTGTAGTATTTTACGTGGTCATTGGTATATATTGTATATTTGTTATAGACATAATATAATATATCTGTATATATATTATTCTGTACACATATTATGTATATATTCGTATATATGTTAGATTTTTTATCACTATATTACTCTATTTATACCTGCATTGTCCTTTCCAACCTTACACTTTCCATCATTGTAACTGAGCTACTGTGTTGAACAATTTCCCTTGTGGATCATTAAAGTTTGTCTAAGTCTAAGTCTAAGTCTAAGTATGTATCTCCAATACAGAAATATGTCTTTGTTTGTATTATTTATCAACCACTATGATGAAGTGCATGCATTCATTGTCACTCATTCACTGTGTCAGTTTTAGTTGGAACATGTTCATTGTTTGTGTCAGAGTACTTCAGATACTACCATTGTATTTACTTCCTCAATTCCATGATGAGATGAGGTATCACTTTAACTTCCCTATTTGATTACACTCTAGATCAGGGGTGTCAAACTCATTTTAGATCAGGGGCCGCATGGATAAAAATCTACTCCCAAGTGGGCCGGACTGGTACAATAACGGCACGATAACTTAAAAATAAAGACAACTTCAGATTGTTTTCTTTGTTTAAAAATAGAACAAGCGCATTGTGAAAATGAACAAATCATAATGTTGATGTTGTTTTTTTACACTTACATGTTGTGGTTAATAGTATTCTATCTTTATTTGTCGTTACTTATACTTTCTGAATAAATGATGTGATAATGTTCATCAGTCTGTGACGACCGGGGCGCATGGTGATGCGGGGCTCGTTCTCCCAGGAATGCAGACGGGCGTCAGACACAGCGTGCAGGTAGGAAAAATGATTTATTAAAAATTAAATCAAAAGGGAACAAACAAAAACGTGCTCATAGCACTTAAGGCAAAAAACTAAATGGGCTAGCGTGGGAGCTAGCAAGTAACAAGAGCAGGAAACAAAAGACGTCATCTGTTGTACGAAAACAAACTAGGAAGCAAGACAGAATGACAGGGAAGGCAGGCTTAAATAATAATGTCAGTGATGACCAACAGGTGTGCGTCGGGAACACACGCGGCAGGTGAAAACAATAAGCAGCCATGGCAACAAACTCAGGTGTACAAACAGGCACTCAAGGAGTCCAAAACTAACAAAAAACACAAGCGCCTCGAAAACGTAAACAAAAATATGATCCGGGCAGCGGATCATAACACAGTCAACTCATTGGTGTTAATTTTCAATCTATTAAGATTAAAAAATAATATCAAAACCAAATTACAGGATGTTATTTATGTAGTTTGCTCATTTTCCTCGACTGGTGCACTAAGATCATGTTTTTTTTGTTTTTGTTTTTTTTACATATGTAGCATCATCTAAAATGATACAAAGAATTGCTATTGCGACATCTAGTGGACACATTTAGAAGAGCAGTTTCTTTCATTAAATTTTTTTCGCAAACTCATCCTGGGGGCCGGTTAAAACCTGTTCGTGGGCCTGATCCGGCCCACGGGCCGTACGTTTGACACCCCTGCTCAAGTTAAATGCTCATGCAATTATTTAAATATATGATCAAATCCACCACATGTCCAGTGGGATACATTGTGGTTATCTATGTGCAACCCCTGTAAAAAATGATGGAATCACCAGTCTTAGAGGACATTCAGTCAGTTTTTTCATTGTATCAAACACAAAACTATCGTCATTCAGATCAATCACAATTGTCAATGAAAACTTGTGCATTTACTGAAGATCTAATGACAAACATTTCACCAGTGCCTTTACCTGACTTGCATGTTTTCTTCAGGCAGTCGTCTTCATAAATCTCATTGGAATGGCATCACACAAAAGTTCCCCATGCAGAGTTGCGGTTCATCACTGAATATGACCTTTATCCAGTCATCCATTCTGTTACGTCGCGGCATCGTAGCGTTCGTTGTGACCCCAACATGTGGAGACAGGAGATGGCGTGCAGATAAAGGTGTATTTATTCACAAACGAAAGGAATAGTGCAGCAGGTAAGTGCACAAGAAGCATAACCTTTAATCGCTAATCAAGAGCAAGTGAGTGAAACAGTGCTCTAACCAGCGGAGTGGTGGACTCTAGACGTCCTCCCTGGCCAGAAGAAGATGTTGACCGGCGGCAGAAGGAGGTCTGGTGCAGTTTCCACCAAGCGTTGGCGTAGAACCGGAACAGGAGGCAACATGCCTTTGTTTGATGTGGAGCAGGACCCGGTGGCGCTGCAGCCTTGGAATTGGAATGGAGCAGGAACGGGACTTGGAGGAAGGAGAGCAATGTAAAGCCGGGGTGTGGGTACAGTTGGAAGTTGGGGTGCCAGTAAAGGAAGCTGCCTGGCTGTTTGGGCAAAAGAGAGAGTCTTTGGCCACTGGTACTTCTGCGCACGTGCACTCGACGAAAAGTCAGCCGGCCGCACTGGCTGGGCAGTGAACGCCGTGAAGAGAGTGGCAAAGTGTGCAATCGGATTACTGTACTTGGGCTGAGGTGGCGAGGATGTCCACACCTGAGTCTGACGCTGTGGAAGTCGGCGCCTATGTCGAGCACCAGATGGCGGTGTGACAAGCAGGACAAAAGTCAGCACAGAAAAACAATGATCCAGCAACAAGAGGAAGGTCATACTGGAATATAAACCCTCTTCATTAGCAATCAGAGGCAGGTGAGTCCACTGATGGCTAATCAAGAGCAGGTGTGGGAAACAGCGCTCAAACCAGCGAAGTGGTGGAGGGAAACCGGAAGCGGAATGAAAAATAAAAGTGCTAGACAGAAACTAAAACACTAAACACACAAAAATACAAAATAGACTCAGGCTTGACGGGACAAGTTCTGACACATAGTCCACAATTGCTTTTCCTCAGGCCACTGTCATCTTGTTTTTTATGTTTAGGTGTTAATGACAGCTTTCTTTTAGCTCAGGGATGTCTATGTCAAATACATCCAAAAACCAAATTTGCTACAACCCGACGGCCGGACTGGTTCAATGTTTATTAAAACATATTACAATGATTGCACATTACCTATTGAACCAAGATCTAACACAGTGTACTGTATTTTATTGAATGATTAAATGAATATTGGGCAGCACGGTGGAAGAGGGGTTAGTGCGTCTGCCTCACAATACGAAGGTCCTGAGTAGTCCTGGGTTCAATCCCGGGCTCGGGATCTTTCTGTGTGGAGTTTGCATGTTCTCCCCGTGACCGCATGGGTTCCCTCCGGGTACTCCGGCTTCCTCCCACCTCCAAAGACATGCACCTGGGGATAGGTTGATTGGCAACACTAAATTGGCCCTAGTGTGTGAATGTGAGTGTGAATGTTGTCTGTCTATCTGTGTTGGCCCTGCGATGAGGTGGCGACTTGTCCAGGGTGTACCCCGCCTTCCACCCGATTGTAGCTGAGATAGGCCCCAGCTCCCCCCGCGACCCCAAAGGGAATAAGCGGTAGAAAATGGATGGATGGATGGATTAAATGAATAATCCAATATGTTTGTATGGCTCTATCACTAATTGCAAGTGAAAACATTTTTCAACAGGCTCACAGACGAAAACAAACTTCCTTCAAAGCAGGCGGCTGTGGCCTGCGGGCCGGCTCTAATACTAAACAAATATCATCCCGGGGGCCATAGATAAGATCTGGCCCACGGGCCTTGACTTTGACATCACTGTTTTAGCTTTTCTGTATTAAATCTAATTCCCTTTAGGCTGTTTCTGATAGTTCGGTCTCAGAGAGGGCCTCTAGTTTCTGCTCATTTGGTCCTTATTTGCTTTGCTGTGCATTTTCTGTTTTCGAGACATACTGCTTCACGTTGTCTATCTTGACACTTTGATGTTTACTTTGGTCTACCAGTATGCTTACATTTTACAACCTTCTCATGTTATTTGTACTTGGTCCAGATTTTAGACACAGCTGAGTGTGAACAATCAAAATATTTTGCAACGTTGCTTAATGATTTACCTTCTTAAAGCCCCACTGCAGAACTTTTAAGTTTTGGTTGATTTTGGCGGCGCCAGTGGACCAAAGCGATAGTGTTTTGCCAGAGGAAGACCACATTTCCCATGAGGACTAGCGCATATAGCGTCAAGGTTAAAGTCCCAACAATTGTCACACACACACTGTGTGTGGTGAAATTTGTCCTCTGCATTTGACCCATCCCATGTTCACCCCCTGGGAGGTGAGGGGAGCAGTAAGCAGCAGTGTGCATCACGCTTAGGAATCATTTGGTGATTTACCCCCCAATTCCAACCCTTGATGCTGAGTGCCAAGCAGGGAGGCAATGGGTCCCATTTTTTGTAGTCTTTGGTATGACTGTGGGCAGCACGGTGGTACAGGGGTTAGTGCGTCTGCCTCACAATACGAAGGTCCTGAGTAGTCTTGGGTTCAATCCCAGGCTCGGGATCTTTCTGTGTGGAGTTTGCATGTTCTCCCCGTGGCTGCGTGGGTTCCCTCCGGGTACTCCGGCTTCCTCCCACCTCCAAAGACATGCACCTGGGGATAGGTTGATTGGCAACACTAAATTGGCCCTAGTGTGTGAATGTGAGTCTGAATGTTGTCTGTCTATCTGTGTTGGCCCTGCGATGAGGTGGCGACTTGTCCAGGGTGTACCCCGCCTTCCGCCCGATTGTAGCTGAGATAGGCTCCAGCGCCCCCGCGACCCCAAAGGGAATAAGCGGTAGAAAATGGATGGATGGATGTATGGGTATGACTGTATGTATGTATGTATTGAACTCACAACCTCCCAGTCTCAGGGCGGACACTCTAACCACAAGGCCACTGAGCATGATGTTCGCTGTAATATTGGCACAAATATTATGTCTCTAATGGCTATGCTGATGTTAAAAAGCAGACACTATCAAGAAATGATCTTGGATTGCGCTACAAACATGACGCTACTACCAAGAATGTTTCAGGGCGGATGCTGGTCCGAAGCAAAGAAAGACCAACGGGAGAGTTTTTTCGAAGGAAGTAGTGTGGAACTGAAAACTATCAAGCTGGTGCCTATTTGTTGCTACCACGCAAATTTTCAAAAGCTAACATTAGTATCACCATTATGATCTGAGCATCGGAAGTCACTTACTATTTTAGCAGGAACAGAGCCAAGGCCAAGGAATCCGATGGATTGTACAGTCCAGGTAGAGGACGAGACTCTGTCCCAGGTGGAGGAGTTTAAGTATCTCGGGGTCTTGTTCACAAGTGAGGGAAAGATGGAGAAGGAAATTAGCCGGAGAATCGGAGCAGCTGGGGCAGCATTACAGTCTCTCTGGCGCACTGTTGTGACGAAACGAGAGCAGAGCCAGAAGGCAAACCTCTCAATCTACCGAGCTATCTACATTTCTACTCTCACCTATGGTCATGAAGTGTGCGTCATGACCGAAAGAATAAGATCGCGGATACAAGCGGCCGAAATGAGTTCCCTCAGAAGGGTGGCTGGCATCTCCCTTGGAGATAGGATGAGAAGTTCAGTCACCCGAGAGAGACTCGGAGTACAGCCACTGCTCCTTCGCTTGGAAAGGAGCCAGCTTAGGTGGTTCGGGCACCTTGGGAGGTCCTCGTTGCACGTCCCACTGGGAGGAGACCTCGGGGCAGGCCAAGGACCAGATGGGGGGAATTACATCTCCTCTCTGGTCTGGGAACGCTTCGCGATCCCCCAGGAGGAAGTTGCTAATGTTGCTCTGGACAGGGAAGTCTGGGGGTCTCTGCTGGAACTGTTGTCTTCGCGACCCGATTCCGGATAAGCGGTTGAAGATGGATGGATGGATGGAGAGCCAAAACATAATCGGCCAAAATCCCTGATCTTTGAGCTCACGTCAGCAAGTGAAAGTTGGGCCAAAATTTATCCTGACTGTCCTTTTATCCGAGTATTCTTTTTTGTCTCTTCAGACAAAAAATTGTTGTTTCTTTGGTTGTTTTGTAGCTTCGGCCGTAATAGCAGTAATTGCACGTAGCCGTTCTTCTTCTTCTTCTTCTTCTTCTTTTCTGGCGGTACATAGGCATTCGCATCGACTTCCGTCTTTTTGACGTATGCGGTAAAGCAAGTCAGCACATTTGTTGTTTTTTGTGTGGGAACCCTCCTCAATGTCGCTAAGTGCCACTAAAAGCGATAAAGACGCCCTCGGGTCATGACAGAGTTGTCATTCAACTGGTTGCAAATCGATTTATCATCCCAAACGTTATAGAAAATATTTTATGAAGGTTGGAACGTTACTTAGTGCTGCTTTAAAGGGGAACATTATCACAATTTCAGAAGGGTTAAAACCATTAAAAATCAGTTCTCAGTGGCTTATTTTATTTTTCGAAGTTTTTTTCAAAATTTTACCCATCACGCAATATCCCTAAAAAAAGCTTCAAAGTGCCTGATTTTAACCATCGTTATATACACCCGTCCATTGTCCTGTCACGTCACATAGTGATGCCAACTCAAACAAACATGGCGCATAGAACAGCAAGGTATAGCGACATTAGCTCGGATTCAGACTCGGATTTCAGCGGCTTAAGCGATTCAACAGATTACGCATGTATTGAAACGGATGGTTGTAGTGTGGAGGCAGGTAGCGAAAACGAAATTGAAGAAGAAACTGAAGCTATTGAGCCATATCGGTTTGAACCGTATGCAAGCGAAACCGACGAAAACGACACGACAGCCAGCGACACGGGAGAAAGCGAGGACGAATTTGGCGATCGCCTTCTAACCAACGATTGGTATGTGTTTGTTTGGCATTAAAGGAAACTAACAACTATGAACTAGGTTTACAGCATATGAAATACATTTGGCAACAACATGCACTTTGAGAGTGCAGACAGCCCGATTTTCATCAATTAATATATTCTGTAGACATACCCTCATCCGCGCTCTTTTCCTGAAAGCTGATCTGTCCAGTTTTGGAGTTGATGTCAGCAGGTCAGGGAAGCTAGGGTCGATATTCTTCTCTTGATCATCTTTGGTGGCATAAGGGACGGTGTGAGCCAAGACATCCAGGGGGTTTAGCTCGCTCGTCTGCGGGAACAAACTGCCGCCATTGCTTGCCGTGCTACCAAGGTCCTTTGTCCCTGAATTGCTCACACACTACGGCAGATTCAATGGGGGTCTGGCAGCAGATTTCTTTGACTTTATCGTTGGAAATGCATCTGCTTTGAGTGTCGCAGGATATCCACACATTCTTGCCATCTCTGTCGTAGCATAGCTTTCGTCGGTAAAGTGTGCGGAACAGACGTCCAATTTCTTGCCACTTTCGCATCTTTGGGCCACTGGTGCAACTTGAATCCGTCCCTGTTCGTGTTGTTACACCCTCCGACAACACACCGACGAGGCATGATGTCTCCAAGGTACGGAAAACAGTCGAAAAAACGGAAAATAACAGAGCTGATTTGACTCAGTGTTTGAGAAAATGGCGGATTGCTTCCCGATGTGACGCCGAGAGCGAATAATAGAAAGGCGTTTAATTCGCCAAAATTCACCCATTTAGAGTTCAGAAATCGGTTAAAAAAATATATGGTCTTTTTTCTGCAACATCAAGGTATATATTGACACTTACATAGGTCTGGTGATAATGTTCCCCTTTAAAGAAGTTTGTTTCAATTGATATCTCTCATGTTGGAGTCATGTCAATTCACCTGGTGCAACAGCTCTGTGAACACTGCAGACTAATAACAGATTTAATCTGATGCAGGTGTTATCTTTAGAAATGTACATAGTCAATCCATAATGTAATCCTCAGAATTGAGGGATTCCATAATCGTTTCACTCTGCTTGATCTCAAAAGGACACTCTTACTGACTCCCATTATTTATGTTCTTCATTCTTTGTTTCTTAAAGCCAGAAAGTTGTGCACTTTTTTATATGACTATAGTTTTGTACTGTAGTTGTCTGTTATCTGCTTTTTTCTACAAAATTAATCAACTGAAAGAACATCCTCCAAAACTGGGCATTCCATCATTTTTGCCAGGGGTTGTATAGGCATTCATATCTGGTTTTACCGAGTTGGCGGGCAATTGAGACCAAAAAAAAAAAAAATCCTTAAAATCACAATGCAAGACTAAGATCATAACAAATAATAAAATGCCATCCTAATAAAATGGGTGGTTTTGTGGAAATAAATAATCCAAGGTGATCATAATAAGGAGTTGTTATGGTTAAATTGTCCATTTTAGTAAACACTCAACATAATCTCAGCCAAAATAGTACATAAAGTCTAGATATAAAATGCAAGTATTTACCACTGTTTGCAAAGTGTGTCTGCCCTCCCCCTGCGAATGCTCAAAGCACCCTTGCTCTTCAATAGGAATGGACAGGCAGCAAGCACACAGAGGACCAAGGGGGGCTCAAACTGCTGCATCTCCCATCAATTAATCAAGAGGCAGGAGACTGTGTCCAGTCAACCCACTGTGGCACCAACACATCCATCACCTTGTTTATAGCCTGGAACCGCTCCGAGACAACGGCAGCATGCGGTGCATTCTCTTTCTCGCTCTTTCTCTCTCTCTTTCGCAGACACACACATATATACGTCACGTGAGCACAATTTACAATCTTTCGGTTTGAGGTCAAAAATATAAATCTACTGTAATGTTTTTGGATGGAGCATTAGACTTATTCTATAGTAGACCTTGGTCCAAAGTACTTATCCTTTGACAGCCACATTCTAACAAAAGCATGCTCTTATACCATGTATTAATTCCATAGAAATAGATGTTTTTTTTATTAGGTTGACAAATAGCAAAGTTTGCTTCATACCACAACGCAGTCACTGTATGTGCCATAATAGAGATTTACAATTAAATGAAATCTCTGTCAGCCATTTTCAGCAGAAAATGTAAACTACAAGGTTCCACAGGGACTGGCTGCCATTCAAAAAAGGGCAAAATTAACATAGTGCGGCTGTCACACTAACACAGTGCAGGCGGGCCTCTAAAAATAATCATATAGCAACACTTCAACGGAGGAAAATACATCAGCCCTGATTGGAAATGTTTTTACAGGAACCAAAAAAAATGTATTGAAGCAAATGTTCCTATTGTTGCAAAAAGAAATAAGGAAAAATAAGACCTCCAAATTTGAACTTGAATCTGAGCTTGAATACTTTGGAAACTGAAAACAACAATCTACTGTTTTTACCGGACTATAAGCTGCTACTTTTTTCCTACGCCTTGAAGCTTGCGGCTTATAAAACGGCGCGGCTAATTTATGTATTTTTCTTTGCTAACGGCCATATTGTTTTGTGATAAACAAACAGTTTTCATAAAACACAGATAGATACTGAAAATAAGTGTTATTGTTTGTGCAATGGCAGTGGTGTGCCGTCAAGGCTAGCAAGGCCTTCTCTTCTGGCCTAACATAACCAGAAATCATGATCCGAATTAAAGATAAAAGTAATTTTTTTATTTACTTTCCCTAAACATCTAAAAGTATTCATATTCTCTTCATGTCATATTATGCTCCTTCCAGCGCTGTTGTTTTTAGGTTATAGAGTTTTTATCCAATCAAAATTCAGCTAGCTTATGTTGCCATGCTGTACCAAATCTGCCCGAAGCCTACAGAATCAACAATGTGGGCGTCCACAAACATTTGACAGTTGCGATAGCCAATCAGATCACGAGTTGTTGTTAGTAAGGCCTTCTAGCAGGCCTAAGGCATATATATATTGTGGTGTTATGAGCTTGGTAACATAAGAACTCCATTACCCAGCATGCCACCGTAGTGAAGAGCATGCGCATGAGCCCCGTTTAGGTTGAAGGAAGACATGCCGGCAGCGGGATGTTTTTGATGAGCACGCTGTGGAGTAAACTTTAAGAACTCAGCCAACACGCCTCGTCTGCATCGTTTATGATTAGACAAGACAACACATATTTTTGCAAAGCCATTTTCAAGAAGGATGTTTAAAGAGAAACTATGTCGGATTGTGAGTTCAGATTATTTCTTTCTTTATTTTTTCACATTTTTAATATATTTTTTATAATTTTAATTTTGACAGTACCACATAAGATATGTTTTAATTGCTGATGCGGGCTTATTGATTTTTAAATGCGCCCGAAAATAACCCGTTTTGTACACTGTTGATGTAATTCAATGCACAGTAGTGCGTAAATGTGTTCCTGTATACTATTTCTCCAGCAATTGTCATGTGGTGACATCAATGATGGTATTTTGAGAGGTAATCATTGGACGCGGGACATCACTGAAGGCCTAGGTGGGAAATGCACGGCCTGCTACTGGACACCAGTGATGGGCAAGTGACTTGGAAAATGTATTACTAGTCACTCTCAAATAAAACTACAGGTGAAGCGATCCCCAGAGAATTGTAGCAAACTACACTACAAGCTACACGTCAAAAGTAGCTTGCTGTATCAACACCACATATACTGTATATAAGTATATATCTCTACTTATGTGCAACTTCTCAACACACAAATGGACAGAGAATAAATGCTCAGTTTTATTGGCTATTGTGAGGAACTCGCATGGCTGCGGTAGTTGTGACCCCAAGATGCAGGAACCAGGAGAACGATGTGAAGGTAAGAGTCTTTTAATGTACTGTTGCGTTTGGACCAGTTGTTCCTCCTAGGGAATTCAAGTTTCTGGTCGCTCTCAAGCTCTTTACAACACTTAAAGCTGAGTAGAAGAACCACCAGAGACAGAATAGGTATTTTGTAATATATTTGCAAAGCTTTGTAAATATAATGAGACCAGTCCAGCATAGAACATTCAATCGCGCAGCTATGATGGTCTCCTGTAAAATATGGAAACCTCCTATTCTATAAAGTCTCTCTCCCTCCCACCCTCGCTGTCTTGTCTTTCCAGCCCAAACACATGCCCATTGTCCTCCGCAGCTGGACACAAGAAGAGATAAGGAGAAGGATTATCTCTCCTCCTTACATTCCATAGTCAAGGTTAGCACACAGTATTTGCAGACAACCAAAAGACCACAATTGGAAGAAAAACACTAACTGTTTTGTAATATGATTATGAAAATAAAGAAGTAACACTTAAATACGGATATATGTAAATATCTGCCTCCGACAGTACTCAACCAAGAGAGAAGCAGTCATGCATGCAAAAGGTCCTTAACATAGTCAATCGTCGAGCCCGGACGAACAGGCGAGGCAGGCATTAATTGCAGCCTGATTGGCAACTGCAACCAGGTGTGCCAGGCTGCCAATCAGGGACAGGTGAGGGAAACGAGCACTCTCGGAGACATGCAGGAAGTGGAACAAAAATAAAAGCCCTGACAGGAAATAAACACCAACTAAGGAAACATAACCAGACATGAAGTGACAGATCGTCACAACAGGTGTGAGACATGATTTATAATCTAGTGCAGGGATTCTCAAACTGTGGTACGTGGGCTCCATCTAGTGGTAGGCCAAAGAATCACTTAATTAAATATTTAAACACAGTGTTACTGTTCAAACAGTGCGTGATGTTACAGTGGCCAAACATATTAAATATACTTGTTAAATAAAACCTCTGCCTTGTTTTGAATGAAAATGTAAGCCTCCCACGCTGTTGTATTTTAATGTTGGTCATTATGGTGGTACTTGTTTTCTGACTTGACCACTGTTCTAATGTTAACTTTTACTAACTCAAAGGCAATACAGCAACAACAGAAGCAGCTCAAGCTTCATTTTTCTTTATTTTATGGCGGGTCGCAAACCAACATTATTAGCAGCTCAAGGTAGCGGGTTACTCGCTAGTGGTCAAAAGAGCAGTGTGAGCCGGTGTTCCTACGCCAAAAAAAAGTAGTTCTTCTGTGTTAGCTTTTACAATAAGAATGTTGCTACAGCTTGGTTAATATGCAGGTCACGGCATGTAAATGGAACCACCTCGTGCAGGCAGTTTTTTACTATTTAGAATGCAGAGACAAGGGAAATACATTCATATCTCACATTAGGATTGTGGATGATGGGCAAAAAAAAAAAAAAAAGTGCAATTCCACTTTAAGAAAATGTGTTTCTGAGCGAATTCTGAGCAGCTCTAACAAATGTTGAGTTTTATTATGTAGCTGTAGATAGGAAGTCGGCGTAGCGTAACGGAATTCCTATTGGTTTACCTCCTACATGTATGTTATGAAAGCGATGTCGTAAAGTGACAGCAGCATTGTGTCATAGCACAGCAATTTAGCCTTGGAATTTAGAGCCATTTCCTCAGGCAGGTTCAAGTAGAAAGGCATCAGTTTGGGTTTCTGCATCAGTACATTTTCAGAGAAAAAGCCTTTTAAAATCCCAGCAGCATCCTCCTTTCATGTACCAAAGACATTCAACCTAAAAAAAAAAAAAAAGCTCTAAAATGAAAGGAAGATTATGCATGTTGCAACATTAGTCTATGCCAGTGGTCGGCAACCCAAAACTGTGAAAGAGCCATATTGGACCAAAAATACAAAAATCGAATCTGTCTGGAGCCGCAAAAAATGAAAAGCCTTATATAAGTCTTATAATGAAGGCAACATGACGTAAGTGTCTATATTAGCTATAATAGCCTACTATCAAAATGACTGTGTCGCAGGCTGATGCAAATCTTCGTTGACAGAAATGTTGAATTTTAATAATTATTCTACACATTTTTACAAAATTAGAAACCATTAGTGAATCAGAGGCTACTCAGAAGGTGAGATAACTCCTAGAAATGACTGTCTTTTAATGGTCAAAGGTATAGATGTGTGTGTCCAAGTTAAAGGAAACGGCAGGCTGTCTTCTTCTAATGGATTTATTACAATCTTTGGCAAGCTAGGTAATGTTTGCTGTGGTCTGGAACAACATGGCACACAAACAACTATCTGAACTGCAGCCAATATTGCATACAGATAATGTGTCATGAGACATGCAAAACTAAATGATATACAAAGAGGATTAAAGTAAAGTAAATTAAATGAGCTCAAATATACCTTACACATGAGGTATAATGATGCAATATGTACATACAGCTAGCCTGAATAGCATGTTAGCATTGATTAGCTTGCAATCATGCACTGACCAAATATGTCTGATTAGCACCCCAACAAGTCAATAACATCAACAAAGCTCAACTTTGTGCATTCACGCACAGCATAAAACGTTTGGTGGACAAAATGAGACAAAAGGGTGGAAGATTTTACATGTAAACAAACTGTTGCGTCCACACTACGGTGAGTTCAAGAACCGCCGAAACTCGTAGGACAAAACGATGTTCACCAAATACTCTCATCAGTGAAGCATACACACAAACATATTATACATATTCCTCCCATCCAAAAGATCACAAAAAGCCGCTGCCTGACCAGGGCTCAAAAAATCTGTAAAGACTCTTCCCACCCCCACCAAGGACTGTTTTCACTGCTGGACTCTAGAAAGAGGTTCCGCAGCCTCCGAAACAGAACCTCCAGGTTCTGTAACAGCTTCTTCCCTCAGGCCGTAAGACTCTTAAACGCATCATAATTAAAGTATCCCCTCAACTCCCCCCAAAATGGATCAACTCGCTGGAATAAAAAAAATAATATAACATACATCCATCTATTTATTTATTTATATATATTATATATATTTATTTGTTTTATATATATATTATATATATTATTTATATTTATTTATTTATATATGCACCTTATTGCTTTTTTATCCTGCACTACCATGAGCTTATGTAACGAAATTTCGTTCTTATCTGTGCTGTAAAGTTCAAATTTGAATGACAATAAAAAGGAAGTCTAAGTCTAAGTCTAAGTTATATTAAACTGTGGGCTTTTTTAAAGGGGAACATTATCACCAGACCTATGTAAGCGTCAATATATACCTTGATGTTGCAGAAAAAAGACCATATATTTTTTTAACCGATTTCCGAACTCTAAATGGGTGAATTTTGGCGAATTAAACGCCTTTCTAATATTCGCTCTCGGAGCGATGACGTCACAACGTGGCATCACATCGGGAAGCAATCCGCCATTTTCTCAAACACCGAGTCAAATCAGCTCTGTTATTTTCCGTTTTTTCGACTGTTTTCCGTACCTTGGAGACATCATGCCTCGTCGGTGTGTTGTCGGAGGGTGTAACAACACGAACAGGGACGGATTCAAGTTGCACCAGTGGCCCAAAGATGCGAAAGTGGCAAGAAATTGGACGTTTGTTCCGCACACTTTACCGACGAAAGCTATGCTACGACAGAGATGGCAAGAATGTGTGGATATCCTGCGACACTCAAAGCAGATGCATTTCCAACGATAAAGTCAAAGAAATCTGCCGCCAGACCCCCATTGAATCTGTCGGAGTGTGTGAGCAATTCAGGGACAAAGGACCTCTGTAGCACGGCAAGCAATGGCGGCAGTTTGTTCCCGCAGACGAGCGAGCTAAACCCCCCTGGACGTCTTGGCTCACACCGTCCCTTATGCCACCGAAGATGATCAAGAGAAGAATATCGACCCTAGCTTCCCTGGCCTGCTGACATCAACTCCAAAACTGGACGGATCAGCTTTCAGGAAAAGAGCGGGGATGAGGGTATGTCTACAGAATATATTAATTGATGAAAGTTGGGCTGTCTGCACTCTCAAAGTGCATGTTGTTGCCAAATGTATTTCATATGCTGTAAACCTAGTTCATAGTTGTTAGTTTCCTTTAATGCCAAACAAACACATACCAATCGTTAGTTAGAAAGCGATCGCCGAATTTGTCCTCGCTTTCTCCCGTGTCGCTGGCTGTCGTGTCGTTTTTGTCGGTTTCGTTTGCATACGGTTCAAACCGATATGGCTCAATAGCTTCAGTTTCTTCTTCAATGTTGTTTTCGCTACCTGCCTCCACACTACAACCATCCGTTTCAATACATGCGTAATCTGTTGAATCGCTTAAGCCGCTGAAATCCGAGTCTGAATCCGAGCTAATGTCGCTATAGCTTGCTGTTCTATGCGCCATGTTTGTTTGTGTTGGCATCACTATGTGACGTCACAGGAAAATGGACGGGTGTATATAACGATGGTTAAAATCAGACACTTTGAAGCTTTTTTTTAGGGATATTGCGTGATGGGTAAAATTTTGAAAAAAACTTCGAAAAATAAAATAAGCCACTGGGAACTGATTTTTAATGGTTTTAACCATTCTGAAATTGTGATAATTTTCCCCTTTAACAATTGGGAAGATTTGTGTCGTGGTTGTCCTCGAACACAGAACATACTAAAACAAAAAAAGTATTTTTACCCTCACTTTTTCCATTCTCAATCCTTTTTTAAAAATGCTCCAGGGAGCCACTAGGGCGGTGCTAAAGAGCCACGAGTTGCTGACCCCATTGATGTAACATGATGCTGGTCGCCTGGTCCTTCACACGAACTCCGCCTGCACCTGACTGCATTGAACACCCATTATTATCTGTCATGGGAAGCTAATTCACACCTGACCTGGAAAGCTCACGACGACACAATATCAGCTCCGATCTAAAAAAAAACTAGTGCATTGTGATTTAAAAAAAAAACATTTTTAACCAACATGCCTCTGACAATAGTCAAAATAAACCCATATTCCATCCCGAAAGGTGCAAGACTGTTTGAGTGTGAGACATTGACATCTCTTAACGTATTACCATATTAATAACTTGACCTCTTACACCTGCGTCGGGGTTCCAACCGTGTCTGAAGGGCACGGTGAGGTTGTTTTGTGAAGTCAGAGGGGAGGAGTGGTTTAGTTTTTTTGCATTAGGCTGCTGTCCATCATCCATGCAGCACTCGGGAGGTCCCTGGAGAGGGAAAGAGGGAAAGGCAAAGAGGGAGAAGAAAGACAAGTGGGGGAAGGGAGCTGAGGTATTGAGGTGTGTGTGTGTGTGTGTGTGTGTGTGTGTCTGTGTGTGTGTGTCTGTGTGTGTGTGTCTGTGTGTGAGTGTCCATCAGCCCGTAAGGCCCTCAGAGGTCCCGTGCAGCGAGAGGTGCTGCTGCTGGTGTGCTGCAATGCGTAAAGGCACCGCTTTGTGCTCGCCCACTGCCTCTGCGATGAAGGCAATGCGAACGTGATAAGAGCAGAGAGCGCCATTTATAGACTTTTAGCATCTCTTGACAGGTGACATCACCAGAAAGGACCACAGGGGGACAAGCACAAACGATATTGTAATTGAATATAGCAGATGTCCACTCAAACGCGTTCTATTTTTTCGCACCAATCCCTTTGAATTCGAGAGCTTCTGTTCTTTGTCTCGACATTTTTGACATAGAACAGTCGATGAAGTCAATTATCGGGAGCACATGTGCCTTACGGGAAATGTCGGAGAGACATAATATAAGACGTCTGGCGGGTGAATGTCCAACGATGGGTGCGCCAAGCTTGTGGCATTGTGTTCAAAAAAGCTTGAGGTAGTAATTGCTGCCAAAGGTGCATCAACAAAGTATTGAGCAAAGGCTGTGAGTACTTATGTATATGTGTTTTTTTAATTTAAAAAAATTATATGAATGCAACTGGGATAGGCTCCAGCACCCCCCTCGACCCCAAAAGGGACAAGCGGTAGAAAATGGATGTATGGATGGATTATGGTGTTATGTGTGTAGAATTGTAACGACAAAAAAATCCATTTATATCAATTTGGAATAAGGCTGTAACATAAGAAAATGTTACAGGTGCTAGAACTGCGTTACCAAGTTAGCAACAATGTATTTCTTTAATTCACTTAAAGGCCTACTGAAATGCGATTTTCTTATTTAAACGGGGATAGCAGGTCCATTCTATGTGTCATACTTGATCATTTTGCTATATTTTTGCTGGAAGGATTTAGTAGAGAACATCGACGATAAAGTTCGCAACTTTTGGTCGCTGATAAAAAAGCCTTGCCTGTACCGGAAGTAGCAGACGAGTAGCGTGACGTCACAGGTTGTGGAGCTCCTCACATCCGCACATTGTTTACAATCATGGCCACTAGCAGAGAGAGCGATTCGGACCAGGAAAGCGACGATTTCCCCATTAACTTGAGCGAGGATGAAAGATTTGTGGATGAGGAAAGTGAGAGTGAAGGACTAGAGGGCAGTGGGAGCGATTCAGATAGGGAAGATGCTGTGAGAGGCGGGTGGGACCTGATATTCAGCTGGGAATGACTAAAACAGTAAATAAACACAAGACATATATATACTCTATTAACCACAACACAACCAGGCTTGTATTTAATATGCCACAAATTAATCCCGCATAACAAACACCTCCCCCCTCTCGTCCATATAACCCGTCAATACAACTCAAACACCTGCACAACACACTCAATCCCACAGCCCAAAGTACCGTTCACCTCCCCAAAGTTCATACAGCACATATATTTCCCCAAAGTTATGTACGTGACATGCACATAGCGGCACGCACGTACGGGTAAGCGATCAAATGTTTGGAAGCCGCAGCTGCATGCGTACTCACGGTACCGTGTCTGCGTATCCAGCTCAAAGTCCTCCTGGTAAGAGTCTCTGTTGTCCCAGTTCTCCACAGGCCAATGGTAAAGCTTGACTGTCATCTTCCGGGAATGTAAACAATGAAACACCGGCCGTGTTTGTGTTGCTGAAGTCGGCCGCAATACACCGCTTCCCACCTCCAGCTTTCTTCTTTGCAGTCTCCATTGTTCATTGAACAAATTGCAAAAGATTCACCAACACAGATGTCCAGAATACTGTGGAATTTTGCGATGAAAACAGACGACTTAATAGCTGGCCACCATGCTGTACCAAAATGTCCGCTACAATCCGTGACGTCACGCGCAGACGTCATCATACCAAGATGTTCTCAGCAGGATATTTCGCGCAAAATTTAAAATTGCACTTTAGTAAGCTAACCCGGCCGTATTGGCATGTGTTGCAATGTTAAGATTTCATCATTGATATATAAACTATCAGACTGCGTGGTCGGTAGTAGTGGGTTTCAGTAGGCCTTTAATATCATCCTCTTTCTTCTTTTCCCAGCACTGTCCTGCACTCTCACTTTCTTACTTCCAATGGTTGGAAAGTAAAGTTATGTCAATCTCTAGCTTTCAACTTAAAAAAAAAGCCCTAAAATGAAAGGAAGATTATGCATGTTGAAACATTAGTCTATGCCAGGGGTCGGCAACCCAAAATGTTGAAAGAGTCATATTGGACCAAAAAAAAACAAAAAAAATTGTCTGGAGCCACACAAAAAAAAGCCTTATATAAGTGTGAAATGAAGGCAACACATGATGTAAGTGTCTATATTAGCTATATTAGCCTACTATCAAAGGCTGACGCAAATCTTCGTTGACAGAAATGTTGTATTTAAATTTGTATTCTACATATTGTGCAACATTGGAAAACATTAGTAAAAGTGAGGCTTCTCACAGGATGAGATAACTTCTGGAAATGACTGGCTCAGAATTACCAAAGGTATAGATGTGTGTGTCCAAGTTTAAGGAAACGGTAGGCTGTCTTCTTCTAATGGATTTATTACAATATTTGCACATAAGTAAAGGAAATTAAAAAAGCTCAAATATACCTACAAACGAGGCATAATGTGCAATATGTACATAGAGCCAGCCGAAATAAAATGTTAGCATCAGTTAACTTGCAGTCATGGGTTGACCAAATATGCCTGATTAGAACTCCAACAAATCATTAAAATCAACAAAGCTCACCTTTGTGCATTCACGCACAGCATAAATCGTTTGGTGGACAAAATGAGACAAAGAAGGAGTGGCATAAAACATGTCTTTCTGTGGCAGCATCAGAGAAAGTTGAACATGTAAACAAACTACGATGAGTTCAAGGATCGCTGAAATTAGTAGGACAAAACGGTGCTTGCCAAATACTCTCATCAGTGAAGTATGCATAACATAAACCAGAGGTCCCCAAACTTTTTGACTCCGGGGCCGCATTGGGGTAAAACTATATATATATATATATATATATATGTATATATATATATATATATATATATATATATATATATATATATATATATATATATATATATATATATATATATATATATATATATATGTAAATGTGTGTGTGTGTGTATATATGTATATGTATATGTAAATATGTATATATGTGTGTATATATGTATATGTGTATGTGTAGGTATATGTCCATATATATATATATATATATATATATGTATACGTGTATATATGTATATCTATATATGTATATGTGTATATATGTATATATATATATATATGTATATGTGTCTATATGTGTGTATATATATATATATAAATATATATATATATATATATATATATATATATATATATATATATATATATATATATATATATATATATATATATATATATGTATTCATACATATATATTCCTCGCGCACTAATTAACTTAAAGAGTGCACTTGCTGCATGTCACGTTATCGATGGTAAAATGCATTTTTAGACAATATGATTTGCCTGAGTGGCTAGGAGACGGTAGAAAATGGATTAGTAAGGACAAATTAAAAATAAAATAATAATAAATAAATAAAATAAATTAAAAAAATTAAAAATTAAAAAAAATGTTTTACTTGGGACTTCCCGCAGGCCGGATTTTGGACGCTTGGGGGCCGTATCCGGCCCGCGGGCCGTAGTTTGGGGACCCCTGACATAAACAGTGGGATTTCTAACAATTAGGAAGGTTTGTGTCCTGTTTGTTCTCCTACAGAAAATATATTAAAAACAAAAAAAAAAATGTTCTTCATCTTTTTCCATTTTCACACATCTCTGAAAGAGGTCCAGGGAGCCACTAGGGCGGCGCTAAAGAGCCGCGGGTTGCTGACCCCCGCTTTAAGCTAATGCTAGCGAATAAGACCAGATGTTTTAAGCAGATCTTATGAGGTTCAATATGACATTTGCGATGCCAACTAATAGCGGGCATGCTTGTGCTGTATTTCAATCTTTTTTTTGCAATTTAAAGCATGAAAATTAGCCGGGAGACAGGCCTTATCTTGAAACACTTTTAAATTGGGCCATTCTTAAATTGAAATACCGCTGTACAAAAAAATGCCTAACATACCTAACTTTGTATTGTTTGTACAGTCCTATGTTAACATTCTCAATTAAAATGATAACCCTTATTAAATGTTGTGTGTCACGGCACGGGCGCATTCAAATGCGCATCCATCTGTGCACTGCACTGAGCACACCTTAAGCCACTCCTGCTGCTACAGGCGGCTGCAATCAATCAGCAATCTGCACACCTGAAACTAATGAGATGCCGCGCTTTTTAAGCCAGTGCAAGCCTGCGTTCCGGGCCAGAACGTAGCTACCTGTTCCCGTACAGTAAGCCGACATCTCTAGCTCTATGCTCACTCTCTCTCCCTCTCTCTGTGTTTTCTCCTCCTCCGTGTTCATTTGTTTTGTGTTCCTGTGTCGTTCCAGCAGCATTCCTCCGTTTCCTGATAACGAGCTGTGTGTTTCGTCTCCCTGTATTCCCCCTGGTTCCCGACCTCCTGCCCGGACACGGACTTTGACGCCTCGCTCTTGCCCCTGACCTCCTGCCTGTCCCTGGATCTCAGAGCTTGCCTTGCCCTCTCGGACTTCCGCACCTTGCTCAACACTCCTGGTAACACGACTCAGTTAATCGCTACACATAGTCACACAATACACATAATTAGATTAAGTTTCACAATTCATAATTTTGTTATTAATGAATAGAGCTAAAACGACATCCTTGCATCTGTGCCGTCTCCTTCTTCCCCGCTGTACCGTAACAGTATGTTGGAAAAGAATATTGCCATATGTGATTGCGTATTATGATTGGACACCGTCGCCTTTCACTGAGGTGTGGCATGAGAGATTACCAGATTGTGGTGTCAAAAGATCACTTCCTCCCTGATGACCAGCACAGGGGAAAGGAAGCAGCTCAGTATGATGACTGGAATCGCTCCATTAGCAAGAACTGCCTTACAAACATGACGTCAACAAGTAAGGTTACCCTTTTTGTTCACAGAGAGACAAAAGGAAAGAAGAGATTTGCCTCGGGATGGTTGCTGAATCCGGTCCTTTTTTTTAGGCACCGACCAAATCCAACGATTCTATGTTACGGTACCTGAGCTAACCCTTTGCACTTTTGCACTTGGCGATCACTCCAGCAGCACTGAGAGTGGACTCAGTCAAACTGCCTTTAGGTAATGTTGCAATTTTCCTTGCCAACAAAAAGTAAGTGACTCAAAAGTAAGGCTTCACTTTTCCAAAAATGTGCTAGCTTGATGCTAATACACAATTGTTATGATCCGCTGCCCGGATCATATTTTTGTTTACGTTTTCAAGGTACTTGTGTTTTTTGTTAGTTTTGGACTCCTTGAGTGCCTGTTTTGTACACCTGAGTTTGTTGCCATGGCTGCTTATTATTTTCACCTGCCGCGTGTGTTTCCGACGCACACCTGTTTGTCATCACTGACATTATTATTTAAGCCTGCCTTCCCTGTCATTCTGTCTTGCTTCGTAGTTTGCTTTTTTGCAACAGTAGACGACTTTTGTTCTTGCTCTGTACCTGTTAGCTTCCACGCTAGGCTCTGTTACTCGCTAGCTCTCACGCTAGTCTTCCTTAGTTTTTCCCTTATGTGCTATGAGCACCCTTTTCTTTGTTTCTTCTGAGTTATTCCGTAAATAAATCATTTCTTTTACCTTCACGCTGTGTCCGAAGTCCGTTGCATCCTGGGAGAACGAAACCCCGCATCACCATGCGCCCCGGTCGTCACAACAATGGCTTTGCTATTGACATGCTACTGATTAGCACTGGCGAGTTTACATGGCGGTTTCAACACCTCCAAATTTGTTAATGAAAACTACAACTAAGATGCACATTACAATCAACCAGCTGGTGCGTAATAAGTGAAATACTTGCAGTATTAACGCAAGAACATACCATAAACTAAACACTACTGCTATCTAACGTCTTGGACTTGCAACTGTAATTGCACCTTATTGTCATACCTGCTAATGATACTCAGAAATGTGATAATGAAACAAAATATAATAACTGGTTAGCAGTTATCATAATTAAACCATTTTTAAATGTTAACATTATTAACACAAAGGGGCTAATACACTATTATAGATATATTTGTGACGACCGGGTCGCATGGTGATGTGGGGTTGTTCTCTCAGGAATGCAGACGGGCTTCAGACACAGCGTGCAGGTAAGAAAATGATTTATTTAAGGAATAAATCAGAAGGAACAAACAAAAACGTGCTCGTAGCACGGAAGGCAAAAACTAAAGGAGGTAGCGTGGGAGCTAGAACGTAAAAAGGAGCAGGGAAACAAAAGTCGTCATCTGTTGTATGAAAACAAACTAGGAAGCCAGACCGACCCACTGGCAAGGCAGGCTTAAATAATGTCATTGATGGTCAACAAGTGTGTGTCCGGAAACACACGCGGCAGGTGAAAACAATAAGCAGCCATGGCAACAAACTCAGGTGCACAAAACTAACAGAAAACACAAGTGCCTCCAAAACGTAAACAGAAATATGATCCGGGCAGCGGATCATAACAATATTATTATCACAAAGTGTTTAGTGAAACCTCGATTTGCAAACTTAATTGGTCCTTGAACAGGGTTCCAAAATTTAAAAAATGTTATATTGATGCAAATTTCTCCATAAGAACAATGTATATATGAAAAGTGGGTTTTTAGCCCCGACAAAACCTTCTTCCACTCACCGTTTGAAATCACGAAACTACTTAAGTTGAACCTGCTGGTCACTACAAGGATTGGAAATAAAAAATGAAATCCACTTTACGTTGCCGGTTGCTTTTCCTTGTGTTCTGCGAAGAAAGTGGGATGGGAAGGTTGGAGTCAGTGTTGACAACGCTGTGGAACATTCGTAATGTTTCAAAGCACACATTACCTGTCCATTGCTTTCTTTTGACTCATATTGAGCTAGCAAAACTAGAAAAAATGCTGTAAAAAAGACTAAAAGAATGCGTAAAAAGCACACTAAGTAGCAATTAGCACAGTAGCTAATTGTAGAACTGCTCTGTGACTGAGATTGGTAAGCCTGACCATAATGGATGTTCTGCTTTGGCTCCCCTGGAGACACACAATGGGTGGATGAAACGTTCATACACGGAGACAAGGTTCGTACATCAGAGCATACTTCTATTCGTAATGTGGTTCATGAATCAAAAAGTTCGTATAATGAGAGGTTTGTAAATCCAGGTTCCACCAAAGCATTAAAAGAACAGTCCAACCCCTAGAATCATAATTACGCCTCCCATCAGCTTGTTATCCTCCATGAGCATGAACACAATGTTTGTACAGTAACAATAATTAATGGGGGTGTGTCGTAATCACAAAACGTCGTAAAGCGTAACATTGTAAAACAAGGACCCCCTGTAGTGTTTGTACACAAGTCAGTATGTTTAAGGTAAGATTATGACCACAATAGCAATGGCACAACTTCACAAAAATTAACACAACGGTGTGTTATCACTTGAACCACTAATTTTCTATTATCCAGTAGCAACCTGCAACCTATCCCTTGGACATGACGTCACGTCTGGCTCAAGTCCGGCTCACACACTGGTACTTTAACATTAACTTTAAATATGCGTGGTGGTCTGTTCTCAATGGGTACGAGGCACCATTTAGCCTTTCTCAAAGAAAAACGCCCTTTGGTTGTTTTCAGCTGTACGAATCGTTCAAATCGCGAAAAAAAATAAGCGTTTTTTTACAGTTCCTCGAAAAGTAATCCTTAACGGCAAAAGAGTGCAAGATTTTACAGAAGACGAGGAGAAAAATGGCGTGCACTCCAACTAAAGGAAGCAGAGTCAAATAACGCGCAAATTTGCAGTGACCACTTTGTTAAAGGTTTGTTTGATATACTTTTAACCTTTTAACCTTATCTGTACTGTAAAGTTCAAATTTGAATGACAATAAAAGAAAGTCTAAGTCTAGTATTATCTTGATATTATTTGTAATACATCTTGTGAATATATATATGAATAATTGTATGTATGTGAATTTGTATGTACAATAAAGAGAGCCCAACCCAAAACAGCAGGTCCGGTGCCCAGAGAACAAGGGACCACCGGCCCCACGCAGTCAGGCCGGCCAGCGACAGGAACCCCAGAGCTGGGCCCGCCGTGCCGCCCTGCAGGGCCAGCGGCAAGCCATAGACAGTGGACAAGGCACGGAGAAGCAGGGGACAGCCAGCCCCCAAGCCAGCAAGAGACCACACACCACGTGGGCAGAAAGACGGGACCCTCTGCCCCGAGGGGCCCAGAGATTCCCCGCAGCCGGACGGAAACACCGCCCCGTCCCACCAGCAACCGTGCCCCCACAAGCCCAAACCCCCGCCATCTGTTTTGTCGTGTACACACCCCGTTTCCATATGAGTTGGGAAATTGTGTTAGATGTAAATATAAACGGAATACAATGAATTGCAAATCCTTTTCAACCCATATTCAGTTGAATGCACTACAAAGACAAGATATTTGATGTTCAAACTCATAAACTTTATTTTTTTTTTGCAAATAATAATTAACTTAGAATTTCATGGCTGCAACACATGCCAAAGTAGTTGGGAAAGGGCATGTTCACCACTGTGTTACATGGCCTTTCCTTTTAACAACACTCAGTAAACGTTTGGGAACTGAGGAGACACATTTTTTAAGCTTCTCAGGTGGAATTCTTTCCTATTCTTGCTTGATGTACAGCTTAAGTTGTTCAACAGTCCGGGGGTCTCCGTTGTGGTATTTTAGGCTTCATAATGCGCCACACATTTTCATTGGGAGACAGATCTGGACTACAGGCAGGCCAGTCTAGTACCCGCACTCTTTTACTATGAAGCCACGTTGATGTAACTCGTGGCTTGGCATTGTCTTGCTGAAATAAGTAGGGGCATCCATGGTAGCGTTGCTTGGATGGCAACATATGTTGCTCCAAAACCTGTATGTACCTTTCAGCATTAATGGCGCCTTCACAGATGTGTAAGTTACCCATATCTTGAGCACTAATACACCCCCATACCATCACAGATGCTGGCTTTTCAACTTTGCACCTATAACAATCCGGATGGTTCTTTTCCTCTTTGGTCTGGAGGACACGACGTCCACAGTTTCCAAAAACAATTTGAAATGTGGACTCGTCAGACCACAGAACACTTTTCCACTTTGTATCAGTCCATCTTAGATGAGCTCAGGCCCAGCGAAGCCGACGGCGTTTCTGGGTGTTGTTGATAAACGTTTTTCGCCTTGCATAGGAAAGTGTTAACTTTCACTTACAGATGTAGCGATCAACTGACAGTGGGTTTCTGAAGTGTTCCTGAGCCCATGTGGTGATATCCTTTACAGACTGATGTCGCTTGTTGATGCAGTACAGCCTGAGGGATCGAAGGTCACAGGCTTAGCTGCTTACGTGCAGTGATTTCTCCAGATTCTCTGAACCCTTTGATGATATTACGGACCGTATATGGTGAAATCCCTAAATTCCTTGCAATAGCTGGTTGAGAAAGTTTTTTCTTAAACTGTTCAACAATTTGCTCACGCATTTGTTGACAAGGTGGTGACCCTCGCCCCATCCTTGTTTGTGAATGACTGAGCATTTCATGGAATCTACATTTATACCCAATAATGGCACCCACCTGTTCCCAATTTGCCTGTTCACCTGTGGGATGTTCCAAATAAGTGTTTGATGAGCATTCCTCAACTTTATCAGTATTTATTGCCACCTTTCCCAACTTCTTTGTCACGTGTTGCTGGCATCAAATTCTAAAGTTAATGATTATTTGCAAAAAAAAAAAAAAAAGTTAATCAGTTTGAACATCAAATATGTTGTCTTTGTAGCATATTCAACTGAATATGGATTGAAAATGATTTGCAAATCATTGTATTCCGTTTATATTTACATCTAACACAATTTCCCAACTCGTATGGAAACGGGGTTTGCATAAGGATGTCTGTAGCACCAGATAGTTTGACATGTCTGGGAACTCCACTGACGGATAACCCTCGATATCACTTGACAATTTTTTTTTTCATAAAGTACAGGGATCTATTCCATTGCATATTTTGATGTTTTGCTCGTGTCTGCTTTTTGCAGGAAGATCTGGACCCCTTGCGTACTCAGAGAGTTTCTGCACAACGGCCAACTTGGCTTGGTTGACCACCACTTGTTTTCACTTCCAGAAAGCATTCACGTGCAATTTGTTGAAAAAGCGCCACATGCTGAAAGGATCACCTTCGCCACCTAGTGTTGCGGAGGAAGACACAGTTTCACAGACAAGTGTTTAAAAACACAATCAGTAGCTTAGTTAAAATGTACTTTACAGTGTTTGTCTGCTTCCACAAGCTATGTCAGCTGCAAGGTGCAAGAATTGCAAATCCCCTTGCTGTCTGTCAGTCCTATCTGCATCCTTCAATGTCATTGAAAGGGTCAAACACTGCACAAAACAGCCTCCTCCTTCACTCCTGTCTCGTCGACAAAACTTGGAAAGCATTCACAGCAAGGCTCACGGGTCCCCAGAAAGCCTGTGCTGTAGTACTGTCACGGAGTAATGCAGGGTAGAAAAGAACGTGACAGGACGGGGCAGGCGCTCCGTACACACCACACCCACTGAGCTGCCAAATGTGAGCAGAAGGGAAGTGCTTAGAAGAGGAGGTGCAGAGATTTGAGGTCTGGGTAGATTTCATACAAATTTCCTATCTTGCAGTAAGTATGCATATTTCAGGGAGGTACAACAGGACACGTGTAATTATCACAGTGTATGCCGGCTTCAACAGTAACACTTTAAAAAGATCAAACCTGTCCAGTTAGGGAGCAATGATGGTTATGAATCAGTTTCAGCTGCCTTTGTGCAAACGGGACATAAAACTAGTGGAAAATAACAGCAATTACACAACCTTTTTTTATTAAGGACAAGTTTCGAAGGCAGTTGCCTCAGACCGTTTCTCTTTCAGGCTCATTCATTACTAGTTTAGAATAGGGATGTCCGATAATGGCTTTTTGCTGATATCCGATATTCCGATATTGTCCAACTCTTTAATTAACGATACCAATATCAATCGATACTGATATCAACCGATATATACAGTCGTGGAATTAACACATTATTATGCCAAATTTGGACAACCAGATATGGTGAAGATAAGGTACTTTTAAAAAATAATAATAAAATAAAATAAAATAAGATAAATTAATTCAAAACATTTTCTTGAATAAGAAAGAAAGTAAAACAATATAAAAACAGTTACATAGAAACTAGTAATTAATGAAAATTAGTAAAAATTGACTGTTAAAGGTTAGTACTATTAGTGGACCAGCAGCACGCACAATCATGTGTGCTTACGGACTGTATCCCTTGCAGACTGTATTGATATATATTGATATATAATGTAGGAACCAGAATATTAATAACAGAAAGAAACAACCCTTTTGTGTGAATGAGTGTGAAGGAGTGTAAATGGGGGAGGGAGGTTTTTTGGGTTGGTGCACTAATTGTAAGTGTATCTCATATTTTTTATGTTGATTTAATAAAAAAATAAAATAAAATAGAATAAAAAATAAAAAAAACAATACCGATAATTTCCGATATTACATTTTAACGCATTCATCGGCTTGCCGATATTATCGGACATCTCTAGTTTAGAATTCTTATAAATCCAGGCAAGTCTGAAAACACAGAGCTGGGCAAATATTTTGACTCGGAGGGGCCATATTGAGAGAAAAAAATGTGTCTGGGGGGCCAAGGTGTATGTGTGTATAAATTATAAGTAGGCATTTAGCTGTAAAAATCTGCTGCACAGTATGTATGTTTGGGTCTCTTTTTTTCAGGAACACTAATACCAAACGTAAAAATGTCCGATAGAGTTCTAAAAACGTTATTGACAGACCACCACAAAAAAAAACGGAATGAAATTTTACAGTTTTTTACTGAATGGGACACCCAAAATGTACATTAAAATAAAGAAAGTGGGATTTACCATATAAACTATGAACAATAAAACACTGAATATTAACAACATATGAAAGTCGCTCCTCTTTCACTTCTCGGACCAGCTCCTCGATAGTTGTGTATCTTTTACAATCAAGCAAAACACAACAAAAATGTAACAAACAGCAACATATGAATGCAAAGTGTAATAAGCACCTACAATATGATATATTATCACGTAAAAATCTGCTTCCACATCTGTTGCTGACACACGCGTTTCGGGCTCGCTGCTCTGAAAACCAACCCCGCCCACTCTGCTTTGTACCTCATCTGAGCTGCTGTGACGTAGATTACCGTAATAACTTGTATAACACTCAAAAGCGCAGATTTGAAATATTTTCTATAGTTCAAGACTTACGGTAATTTAAAAACTGCGCTGCACATCATAATGGCGGCGACAGTTTTGATGTTAAAGGTCTGAAAAAATGATGTACAACGTCCGGCGGACCAGATTGAAAATCTTAAGGGGCCGCATGTGGCCCGCCGGCCGTATTTTGCCCAGGTCTGCCTTAGAGGGAGACATCGAATGCATAACTGCTTGCCAGAGGTGTGGAACCTGCTATTAGGCATCAAACTGTGGTGTCCTGGGTTCCCTCCGTTGCAGTGCAATGCGGTTGGAAAATATCAATATTTACTGACTTTCTTCCAGGATGCTGAAGGCATCGGTGCTATTGACAGGCTGGCTATTCCCCAAATCTGAATCCAATGGAGTGTGTTCACATACTGTTGCATCTTGGCTGATGCCCTGATTGATGTTTGGCAGAAGACCTCCAGAAGGCCATCTGTCGTCCCATCAGGAGCATGCCTAGACATGTAGGGAGTGCATACGAAAACATGGAGGCCATACACACTACTACAAATTGAATTAGGTGTAATCCCATTTTTGGAGTATACTGCATCCTGTCCTCAAAACGTGATAATTTAAGTCTCTGCAAATTTATTGTACGTTATTTTGTTCTTGGATCTGTATGTTTCTGAGCAGTGCATGTGACCCATATTTCCTGGTATTTTTCTATGGCAGGCCTGGGCAATTATTTTGACTCGGGGGCCACATTTAGAGAAACAAATGTGTCTGGGGGCCGGTATATCTATTTTTAGGAACACTAATACAAAACGTCACAATAATGTCTGATTGAATGCTAAAAGCGTTATGACAGACCGCCTTAAAAGACGTAATGGAATTTTACATTTTTCTATGAACGATAAAACACTGAATATTGACAAAATATGAATGTCACACCCCCTTCCGATCGACATATTTTACAATCGAGTGAAACGCGACAAAAATGCAACAAACAGTGAAATATGAACGCGAAGGGTACATAATAAGCCCACCTACAATCTGATACATCTGATACATCACTAAGCTTTAGAACTTTGTTGTGAAAATCTCCTTCCGCTTCTGTGGAAACGCTTCCCACCCACACTGCTTGGTGCCTCGTCTGAGCTGCTGTGACGTAGATTACCATAGTAACTAATTAGATGACCATAGTAACTAATTAGATTACCATAGTAACTAATTAGATTACCATAGTAACTGGTATATCATCCAAAAGTGCAGATTCCAACCAATGAAATACTTAGTATAGTTGAAGACTTACGGTCATTAGAAAACATCACTGCACATCATAATGGCAGCTACACTTTCCATCTTAAAGATCTAAAAAAAAAATTTGGGAATGTCCGGCGGGCCAGATTGAAAAGCTTAACGGGCCGCATGTGGCCCCCGGGCCTTAATTTGCCCAGGTCTGCTCTATGGTATGTATTAATGGCTATTATTTTAAAAACTGCACTTATTCTTATCCATGAATGAACAAAGAGTATATACTGTCAAAATCTCACGTGACAGTTTTGACTTTGTTTGCTATTTTCCCATGTTTTGTATTAGTAGTATTATTACCTCGTGCTCCTATTTTGTTTCTACTTCCTGTTGGATTCATTGTTTTGCTGCTTCTTCACTTTATGTTCTGTCTCCTGCCAGCATACGTGTTTTTTATTATTCAATCACCTGTTGCTCCTTGTCGGTGCTCAATCATTGTGCTTTGTACCTTGACAAATGTTTGGCTTATGTGCACTTCCATGCTGCACTAGATGTTTATTTTTGCCTTGCCTTGTTTTCGTCACGAATAAAAAGGGCTTTTAAAGTTAAAGTTAAAGTCCCAACGATAGTCACACACACATTAGGTGTGGTGAAATTATCCTCTGCATTTGACCCATCCCCATGTTCACCCCCTGGGAGGTGAGGGGAGCAGTGAGCAGCAGCAGTGGCTGCGCTCGGGAATAATTTTGGTGATCTAACCCCCAATTCCAACCCTTGATGCTGAGTGCCAAGCAGGGAGGCAATGGGTCCAATTTTTATAGTCCTTGGTATGACTCGGCCGGGGTTTGAACTCACGACCTTGCAGTCTCAGGGTGGATACTCTAACCACACTTGCTCTGCATCCTGGGGTCCAGACCAAAAATGCTAACCAGAGAGAGTAACATACTGTATATGACCTGTACAGTGGTAGTTTTAGTACACCCCACTTTTTGTAGGATTCGATTTAAAACAAAAATATCGGGCAAAAGTTTACATTTTGCAATGTTTTCTGCATGTATAATGATGATTATTCTCTATTGTCATGTCTGTGATCATGTTTTGTTTTGTTTGGTTTTATGGACTCTTTTTAGTTCCTGTTTTCACTCCCTTGCTTTGTTACCATGTCAACCCATTAGTTGCACCTGTTTTCACGTCCGTACTCTCACACCTGTCATCAATCATGTCACTAGTATTTAAGCCTGTCTTTTTTTGTTGGTCGGCCTGGAGACATTAACTCTGCTACTTCTGATACTCATGCCTGTTTATAGTTATGCTTCATGCCATGCCACGTAAGTTTTGTTTGTTCATGTCACAGTTAGCGAGTTTTGTTTCATGTTCATTGTTTCTGCCTTTGTGATAGTATTTTGTATCATAGTCAAGTTTGCATTTCCGCCTTGTGCGCGCTTTTTGTTTGTTCATTTTATTAGTGTTAAGATAAATTATGTATTTACCTCCAAGCCATGTCCACTCCAACTATTCTTGCATCTCGGGAAAACAAAACCCCCATAGTCCACGTCCTGACATCTATAAACTGTTAATAGTTTTGGTGCACGGGGCAAAACTCTAACGCAAAGTTCAATACAACACGGTCGATGGGGCCGAACAAATTTTGATTGTGTTATTCCCAAGATCGCTTTATACAGAAATCCTTATTTTTTTACCCTTTTATTTTCACATTAATACAATAAAATGATCCCAATGGGCATTGTTTTCTCTTAACACATACATTTGTCTAAATATTGCCCAGAACATGCATTAATGTGGGTTTCCTGGACGTCATCTTCATCACTAAAAGAAAAATCTAATCTACGGGAGAGAATTCCTCCGCAAATTTTCAAGTATGCTTCTTTTTTTTCCCCAGTCGTCAGCTTGAAGCGTCCTTCTGTCTCCGACTCCCTCGTCATCATGTGACGTGAGTGCGAGTCTGATATGACTTTGCATCCTGGTTGTGATGACCCGCCTTATCCTGCCTCTGATAGGCCAGTCTGTAATGTTTCGCCCTAACCTTAGCCAATTGTGACTCATCAAACGAACACCTAAATCATCATGCATTTTCTCTGTATGTATGAATGTTCTCATTCATCCAGGTTATTGTATTTTCTCCGTATTTTTTTTTGTCCTGGATTTGCAGCTTTATAGCATTTTTGTAAGCTACCTCTCTACATGGGTCTGAAAATAGCTAAGTTACAGCAATCGCTGCTCTATCAAAAAGTAGTGAAGGTACAACCAATCTATTGGGAAATGTAGTTAAGCTATGACAGTGGCAGGCCGTGCGTTTCCCACCTAGGCCTTCAGTGATGTCCAACTTCAATTATTACGTCTCAAAATACCGTAATTTATGTCACCATGTCTACCATGAATTGATTAACGTGGACCCCGACTTAAACAAGTTGAAAAACTTATTCGGGTGTTACCATTTAGTGGTCAATTGTACAGAATATGTACTGTACTGTGCAATCTACTAATAAAAGTTTCAATTAATCAATCAAACCACATGACCATTGCTGGAGAAATACTATACAGGAACATTTACGCACCACTGCGCATTGAACACCTCAACAGTGTACAAAACGGGTTATTTTCTGGCGCATTTAAAAATCTATAAACCCGCATCAGCAATTAAAACATATCTTATGTGGTACTGTCAAAATTTGTCAAATATGTCAAAACATATTAAACGTGAAAAAATAAAGAAATAAAATATTTGAACTCACAATTTGTAGCACCCATTTGACGCCATATAAGCCAGTGGTACTCCTCGTAGTCGGTTGATTCGAGTCGAAATGGCGGGCATTTCCCCATTTCATCGCCGGGACAGCTGAGCGAGCTTGTCTCACAAGATGTAGTTTCTCTTTAAAGGGGAACATTATCACCAGACCTATGTAAGCGTCAATATATACCTTGATGTTGCAGGAAAAAAGACCATATATATATTTTTAACCGATTTCCGAACTCTAAATGGGTGAATTTTGGCGAATTAAACGCCTTTCTATTATTCGCTCTCGGAGCGATGACGTCACAACGTGACGTTACATCGGGAAGCAATCCGCCGTTTTCTCAAACACATTACAAACACCGAGTCAAATCAGCTCTGTTATTTTCCGTTTTTTCGACTGTTTTCCGTACCTTGGAGACATCATGCCTCGTCGGTGTGTTGTCGGAGGGTGTAACAACACGAACAGGGACGGATTCAAGTTGCACCAGTGGCCCAAAGATGCGAAAGTGGCAAGAAATTGGACGTTTGTTCCGCACACTTTACCGACGAAAGCTATGCTACGACAAAGATGGCAAGAATGTGTGGATATCCTGCGACACTCAAAGCAGATGCATTTCCAACGATAAAGTCAAAGAAATCTGCCGCCAGACCCCCAGGAAAAGAGAGCGGATGAGGGTATGTCTACAGAATATATTAATTGATGAAAACTGGGCTGTCTGCGCTCTCAAAGTGCATGTTGTTGCCAAATGTATTTCATATGCTGTAAACCTAGTTCATAGTTGTTAGTTTCCTTTAATGCCAAACAAACACATACCAAACGTTGGTTAGAAGGCGATCGCCGAATTCGTCCTCGCTTTCTCCCGTGTCGCTGGCTGTCGTGTCGTTTTCGTCGGTTTCGCTTGCATACGGTTCAAACCGATATGGCTCAATAGCTTCAGTTTCTTCTTCAATTTCGTTTTCGCTACCTGCCTCCACACTACAACCATCCGTTTCAATACATGCGTAATTTGTTGAATCGCTTAAGCCGCTGAAATCCGCGTCTGAACCCGAGCTAATGTCGCTATTCCTTGCTGTTCTATCCGCCATGTTTGTTTGTATTGGCATCACTATGTGACGTCACAGGAAAATGAACGGGTGTATATAACGATGGTTAAAATCAGGCACTTTGAAGCTTTTTTTAGGGATATTGCGTAATGGGTAAAATTTTGAAAAAAACTTTGAAAAATAAAATAAACCACTGGGAACTGATTTTTAATGGTTTTAACCCTTCTGAAATTGTGATAATGTTCCCCTTTAAATATCCATCTTGAAAATGGAGTGCAAATATATATCTGCCACCTAATCAACGTTTTGTTCTCCTTCTTTTTTGGTTAAAAAATGTGAGTATCGTGATTTCCCTGCTATCCCGGTCTGGCTACGGCGAAACACTTCCCGCTTCCTGCTAAATTGCAACTTGTGAATGGATACTCACTTTGGAATGACAAGTGAGTATTCAATCACGGTCTCGTTAACATCAGGCTACTTAGATAGGCTACTGTCAACAACGTGTGATCTGATTGGCTATCGCAGCTGTCTATAAACTGTATGTGTTCTCAAATTCATCCACTAACGGTCCCGGTGAGTATCCAATCACAGGACGGGTAAATATCACGTTCAACGTTAGGCCAGCTAGAAGGTCTTACTGACAATAACTCGTGATCTAATTGGCTATCGCAATTATCTATCAACTGTATGTGCCCGTTCACTGAAAGTGCACGGACGCCCGCATTGTTGATTCTGAAGGCCCCGGGCAGATTTGGTACAGCATGGCAACATAAGCTAGCTGAATTCTGATTGGATAAAAACTTTAACCTAAAAACAACAGCACTGGAAGGAGCTTAATATGACATGAAGAGAATATAAATACTTTTGGATATTTAGGGAAAGTAAATTAAAAAATATTTGTATTATTAATTATGATCATGATTTCTGGTTATGTAGAGAAGTCCCCGACGGCACACCACTGAGCTACGTAGCTTGTTACTGCCCATCACTGGCACTACCCTTAAAATATACTGCTTCCGCACCTTTACATATGGGAACATACATTTTGGCTGTCTAGCATTTTACCATAAGAGACAAAAATAAGTCTTGAAGATGAAATATTTTCCCTAAATATAACTGTAAAATAGTAAATCAACTCTACACCACAACTCGAAACAATTGGTATAAGAGTGAAGACTGATTTCCTTATAGCGATGCAGCAATATGTGGCAAAAAAAACGATGACAGCATTGGCTCAGGAACCAAAGTGCCACGCCCCCCTGAGGGAACAGACTGTGCTGAAGGCATTTACCCTCACAGTGCCAGCCGTGAGTGACCACACGTGTCCAAACAGATGCCCCTTTGTGGTACAAAACGGTCAAAGATGTCATTTGTCACATGTACTGCACTGCAACAACCATTGTTTGGAATCGCCTATGTCTGTTTTATCTGCGTTCAAAGTTGTTATCAGCACCGCACTTCATAACACAGATCAGTTAAAAAACAAATGGACAGTGGCCATCTATTGGTTGAGGTGTTAAGGAAATGACATAATGGGCGAGTGAGTGAGAGGTGGCACAGAGAGAGAGAGAGAGAGAGCATTGGGATTACATATCATCCTGAAAACCTCCTGCTTTTTGGTATATTTGTTGCACATTTCAGACAAAAAAAAAAAATCACGTTGTGTGAAACACAAATGTCCATTGTAGAGGACACTGGATCTCAAGAGGATACACATGTTTGAGTCTATTTGTGCACAGTGCATGATGTCTATGATTGTCGTTCCCATGCCATAGATTATACTAACAAGGCACTGGCCTACGGCGATAATAAAGATACCTTAAACCTTAAACTGATCAATAGGTCAAAGAGTCACAGTTAGTAATGCTCTCTCCCTTTCTCTTGTACACACACACACACACACACACACACACACACACACACACACACGCATATTCCTTATATTTGTTACCTTTTGAGTCCGCCGAAAAATGCCTACCTCTCTAGGACCACCCTTTATAGATAAATAAAGATGTGCATTTATGACATTAATAATATATACATACTATGCAAATATGAAAAAGCTTGTTGTGAAAAATGAGTTGGAATTTTACAAGAAAAAGGTCACAATTTCACAAGAAAAACTTAGAATTTTGGCGGTATTATAATAAAAGTCGTCATTTTACTCATCGCAAGTCAAAATTTTACAAGAAGAACGGAACCTTTGTGCAATATTATGATAAAAGTTGGAATTTTGCTCAATAACAGTCGCAATTTTACATGAAATGCTTAAACTTTTGGCAATTTTATGAAAAGAGTCGTAATTTTACTCTACAAGTCACTATTTTATAAAACTTTAAAATTTGGCAATATTATAATAGTAATCTGAATTTTGCTTGGCAAAATTATGACAAAAGTCATAATTTTCACTATATTACAAGAACAACCAAAAAATTGTCAATATTGTGATAAAAGTCAGCATTCTATATGACAAATGTCACTATTTTGCATTAAAAAGTAATAATTTGACATAAAAAAGTAATACTTTTACGATAACATATTGCACTGTTACAGAAACAGAAAGAATATGAGAAATTGTTCCCAATTTTACAAGATTTGCTTTTAGTTCATTTTTTTTTGTTGTGGAATTTTTTGGTTTGGAATTGTTTTTTAATCTTTATTATTTACTTCAAGTTATTGCTCGGCTAGTACTCTCCACCTTTCTAGCTGTAATCATACAAACTTTTTATTATTTCAAACTTTTTTATATGTATTTTACTACTAAAATTCCAACTAAAGCCACGTTAACAAGCTAGCTAGCGTGCTAACGCAGAACATTCTAGAACGTTGCAGCAACCTGTAATGTAAACCATGATGTAATGTTCATCATTTCAACTATTTTCTTCTAATATTTGCTCATTAAGATTATATTGTGCACGTCCAGCATGAATAATATTTGTTGTGTTTATTGCCTTGACCACCCCCCGTGTTGTTTGTATTGTGCTCAGAAACGGTCCCCATCTTAACAATAATCCTCTTTTTTCATGCAAAAATACTCTTTTATTCCGACTATGCAAAGGACGGAACGTAAGAAAACATTGGAAAAGTGACGTTTCTCGCGTTTCTACGTGTGTCACAGGTGCGTTTTTGTCACTGAAATTCCCAAACGATGCATTACGACAAACGCGTCAAAATCAATTATGACCAGGGGACAAACGGCACCAACGAAATGGTCCACATACAAAAATACAAATAAAACACATGCAAAGGGGGAAGTGCTGCAATCAAATAATAAACGCAACCTGTATTACAGATTATAGTTGTGTTGTTAACGTTTTATTATTTATAACCACCCACCAAAATGTGCTGCAATCAATTTTTGTTTATTATTATTAGTATGTTGACTATTACATTTTATTTGTTAATAGAATAGAAAGTACTTTATTGGTTAACGTATTATTATTCATCTGTACCGAGGATGTCGTTGTGGCTTGTGTAGCCCTTTGAGACACTTGTGATTTAAGGCTATATAAATAAACATTGATTGATTGATTGATTGGTTATTACAGTATGTCTCTATATAAATTTTTTTTTTTAATTGTTTTAATTAATTTTGGCCAAAAAGTGCATTTCAATTTGTTACACACACTTATTATTACATACGTTGGCCAGAGGGGGAGCACTTCAATTTTTTTACACACACTTGTTATTTCATATGTTGACCAGAGAGGGAGCCCTTTTAAAACCGACACGCAATCAATTTGAAAAATCCCTCCTTTTTGGGAACACCCTCATTTTGATAGATTTCACCACCAGGGGTGCAAATGAGACATTCTCTATTAGATGCAAGGTTTTTCCGTATTGGGACCATGATTTCGGTCCTAACTTGTTCACCGGTCTTCATATGGAAGGTAATTTTCCTTGTTGATGTCTCAAGAAGGGCAGAAATACAAGAACACACACACACACACACACACACACACACACACACACACACACACACACACACACACACACACACACACACACACACACAAGACAGTACATATGCATATTAAGTCAGTTCGCCCCTACACTAATAAAGATTGTGCTGCATGGGCAATCTTACAAGAACCACCAATGACTCATGTCCACTGAGAGGGGGTGTGTCCATGAATACAGCAAGTACGTGTGTGCGTGTGTGCGTGTGTGTGTTTGATATACTGTAAGTCTCCCTTCAAAGCATGTGTTTTAACACAGAGAAACAGCTAATACAGTATCCAAGCATGTGTCAGCATGTGAACAAAACTGTTGTACCGTGTGCTATGTACAAGAATCACATAGTGGTATTGTACATTACCAGTTATTTATATTCATATCTATTTGACTGATTCGACCGGTATTGCATGCAAACATGTTCAGTATTCACGCGAAAACAAATTTTCACTGGGACTCTACTTTAACATTTATTTCAACAACATGGCCCTCGAAACAAGCTGCTTTCCCACAGAGAACTATGAATCAGTGGCTATTGATTATGTGTGCTTCCTGGTACCGTGCACCCACCCTTATACACACACACACACACATTCAATTTGCTGATGGGGAGCTTTCCAATGCAAGGGAGATGTGTGAATACATTAGACACTCAGAGGGCCATGTATATTTAATGACGCCAAAAAGGTAAGGCAGTGGGTGAAGTATGGTGGATGCGCCTGTTCTTGCTGCAAGCAAAACACTAATTCTCCTTAAATGGCCTTGATTAAAATTCACATCATAATTAAATGCACAAGTCATCAAATGCTGTAAAAGTTCAATTTATAACAGAGGTCCTGTGAAAAACTTAATACAGCCTCTGATTTATCCATTTTATTAGTTTAAGTTAGCCTCTCAAATGACTATAACTACAAAAAAAAAGAAAAAAAAGCAGGACATAAATATGGTGAATGCATTCCTCTTAATTATTCTACTGCAGAAAACGCCAACACAGCCCCTCTCTGGATTTCATTTGACTTTGCAGATATGATGTGTGCCCTTGAGAGAGACCTTGCATTGCAGTCATTATGATAGCAACAAGAGCAGGACTCTGGCTGCACTACTGCCCCCCTCTGGACTGTATGGAAAAGTACAACAGAAGCACGCCACAGTGGACACAAAGGGAATCAAACTGGTGTGTTGGAAAGACTGGACTCTTGTTGGGTATTTATTCTGCAATTCATGGATTCAACGAAATGTGTTAAATAGCAAAAATGATGAAATCACAAAGGTAATCTATTCATCTGCTACATTTTTTGGAAATGCCCCAAAGCTTTGATGAATAATCAATATTTAAAGTGTGCGAGCTGAATCATGCATCACATTTCAAAATGTATTATTACAGTATTTCCATATACTAATCCTGCACAAACAATATTCAAAAGTGTTGAAATGTAAAAGTTATTTGATGCACCATGCAAGAAACTGTAAAAGCTCCCATTGCCCTACAAACACGTCACCTCTTTTTTTTCTGTCCGCATTTGCTTCACTCCATAAGTTCTCTTCCCCACTCCCACCCACACACTTCTCTTTCAAGGGATCCTGATCCACCAGGATATCCTGGGATCTTACGCAACACTGGCCCAGCCCTGCTGGTGATGGGAAACAACCCTGCATTGCAGCACACAAAATAGCAACAATGGCGGGTATGAGGCTGCAGCTGCTGTGCCCGAGTATAAAATGGTTGTATTGTATATGTTTAATATTAGTAGACAGTTTAGTCCTTTGGAGATCAACTTTTAAATGTTTAAAACACTACTTTCATTTTGTTTTAAGTAAGATAGTCCAACAATTTTTTTCATTTTCCTCCACTTATGCATGTCAAGGGATCCTCAGATGTGCCCTGTCTGCAGATACCCCACTTCCAGCTCCTTCGGGGGGTCCTGCAGGCATTCCCAGGCCAGCTGTGAGACATGTAGTCCCTACAGCTCGTCTGAGGTCTGCCCTGAGGCCTTCAATGTGCGTACGAGGAACCAATCAGAAATAGACGCCCAGGCCAGCATGGTAAAGTATCCACTATTACAAAATATCAAATATCAATAATATTTTGTTTTAAAAGCATGATTTGAGTTGGCTGTGTGCACAGTGGAAACTCATAGCGAAACATAAACACTTCCTAAAAAATGTTGCAATAACATTAACGGTGCAGGATCACAAACAAATACAAAAGAAAAAGGCTGCAAAAAAATGCCAAAACACACACACAAACTCCAAAAAACACATGCATGACAGAAATGTTGCAACATATGTTATAGCAGACATAAAAGCAGGCACTGGGTTGGAATTGGGGGTTGAATCACCAAAATGATTCCCGAGCACGGCCACCGCTGCTGCTCACTGCTCCCCTCACCTCCCAAGGGGTGGAACAAGGGGATGGGTCAAATGCAGAGGGTAATTTCACCACACCTAGTGTGTGTTACTATCAGTCAGAGGTGGGTAGTAACGCGCTACATTTACTCCGTTACATCTACTTGAGGAACTTTTTGGATAAATTGTACTTCTAAGAGTAGTTTTAATGCAACATACTTTTACTTTTACTTAAGTATATTTATAGAGAAGGAACGCTACTTTTGCTCCGCTACTTTTATCTACATTCAGCTCGCTACTCGCTACTAATTTTTATCGATCTGTTAATGCACGCTTTGTTTGTTTTGGTCTGTCAGACAGACCTTCAAAGTGCCTGCCTTACTGGTGACGTTTCACTTCGTTCCACCAATCAGATGCAGTCACTGGTGACGTTGGACCAATCAAACAGAGCCAGGTGGTCACATGACCTGACTTAAACAAGTTGAAAAACTTATTGGGGTGTTACCATTTAGTGGTCAAGTGTACGAATTGTGTACTGTACTGTGCAATCTAATAATAAAAGTTCCAATCAATCAATCAAAAGTGTGAAGGAAAAAAGATACTTTTTTATTTCAACCGTACATCCCGTCAAAAGCCTAAAGACTGACTGCACAGTTCCTGTCTTCACAATAAAAGTGCAGCTCCATCGCGCCTGCGCTTTCAAAACAAGAGTCTCCGAAAGCCAGCGCAAACAAGCTAGCAAGCTAAGGAGTTTGACGCCAATATATTTCTTGTAAAGTGTATAAAAACGAATATGGAAGCTGGACAAATAAGATGCCAAAAACCCACCACTTTCATGTGGTATTAGACAGAAAGGAGGAACTTTTCTTCTCCTCCATTTGAAAACGTGGACGTTATCATCACTACTGTCTGATTACAATCAACGCAAGTCATCAGAATCAGGTAATACACCAACTTATATTCTAGTCTTCATGAAAGAAAGGAATCTATATGTTAAACATGCATGTATATTCATTAAAACACCTTTAACATGTAAACAAAAACAGCAAAATAAATACATATAAATTATATACTGTATATATCAATGTATATGTATGTATATATATATATATATATATATATATATATATATATATATATATATATATATATATATATATATATATGAGTGTGTATGTTACTCATCAGTTACTCAGTACTTGAGTAGTTTTTTCACAACATACTTTTTACTTTTACTCAAGTAAATATTTGGGTGACTACTCCTTACTTTTACTTGAGTAATAAATCTCTAAAGTAACAGTACTCTTACTTGAGTACAATTTCTGGCTACTCTACCCACCTCTGCTATCAGTGGTACTTTAACTTAAATTAAATCCATTATATTATGGGAAATGTCTGATATAACATCTGTTTTGTCGTGACTATCAGTGGTACTATAAACTTTAACTTAAATTAAATCTACTATATTATGGGCAATGTCTGACATAACATCTGTTTTGTTGTGACTATCAGTGGCACTATAAACTTTAACTTAAATTAAATCTACTATATTATGGGCAATGTCTGACATAACATCTGTTTTGTCGTGACTATCAGTGGTACTATAAACTTTAACTTAAATTAAATCCACTATATTATGGGCAATGTCTGAAAAAAAAAATCTGTTTTGTCCCTTAATGAAACTTTTTTTAAGCAGTTTGCCGTAAAAACTGTTTGCTAATGTTGTACTGTAAAATAGTCGATCTTAATTATTTAAAGAAAAATATTCCTCATGCTGGGTAGCCTGGCTAAATGTTTCATTACCGAAACTTGCAACATATCTGTCATGCATGTGTTTTGGGGTTTGCGTGTGTCTTTGGCATTTGCAGCGTTTTTATTTTGCATTTGTTTTTGATCATGCATTTTCCCCATGATGCATTTGTTTTGTGGCGTGTGTTGTTGGTTACGGGTCATGTGTTTGGAGCATTTGGAGATTTCTCTCTAATTGCCACCATGAAACTTTACCAATATACAAATAATCCGTTCTATGGTAAAACCGTCACCATGATAAAAAACAACAACTATGCAATAACTGTATAGGCAACAACTACACTGGCTGATGTTGCAAACCATGATTTACCCAATTTCATTACGTCTAACACATAGTTTCGTGCAATCTGAGCGACATTTTTCCTCAAAAATGTCGGTTGAGTCGAATAAAATTAGTAATTGATTAAATACTCAGGTATGCCATTTATTTTCCATTTTAATTTGGAATCACTGCTATTTGCCAAAACTACCACTAGATGGCAGTAAATATATTTGTATTTGTAAATCTTGTGAACTGAATTGATTCAAAGTCTGGCCTGACGACCTTAGCAGCAGTTGTCAAATTGGGACTTGAGAGTTATAATTTTTTTTATATACGGTGGGTAAAGAAGCCTTTAAACCACCTGCTATTTTTGTAACGTTGCCCCTTACTAATATATGAACAGTACATAACGTTGCATAAATGTTTATTGTAAATGAGAGAGACTGGTTGTTACTTGGCTGGACTTGAAGAGGGAGATAAGTAAACACATCGGCTTTCACACTTCACTGTCAATAAAATAAAAAATGTTGAGGATTGATGTTCCTTCTTTTTGATTATTTTCCTTCCTTAGTTTTTTTTTATTTACACTTCTTCTGTCATTCAGGTTTGTTCGACTGTAAATATAAACATACAATAAACATAACAAAAGTATAACGTCCATTGTGTATTTTACATAAATAATGTCCATTGTGTATTTTGCATAAATAGAATAGAATGTTTAGTGTTGATATATTCACACATAAAAACTACAAATGTTTACACATATAGAAATTACACAACATTCACGCACTAAACATTTTATGTGACTTATCAGAATTAGCGTTGTCGCCCTCTACTGGTCAAATGTAGCACTACATGTATTAAACTTACTAGTAGACAAAAAACAACAGGACCACGAATACAAAAAACAGTCAGCAATCCCAATACAAAACAAAATAAATATCTTAATGCACAAATTATATCTCCCTACAAATGTTTGTCCAAGTTTTGTGATGAAGCTTACACGCTGGGATTTATAATATTGTTGCTGCTTGTCTGGATCAATGTGTCCGTCACTTAAAAGGTCCCACAGAAAACAATGACTCGGGCACTAAAAGTATAAAAGTCATTCTTTGTTGTCCAGTCGTTGTTAAAAGTCCGATTTTTGCAATTTATTTGGATTGTTTTTTTTCCAGTAGTCTTCTTCTACACACTCCACTGCTGCTTCACTGCGACAGATACGCCTCGTTGTTGCCCCCTAAGGGATGGCGGGAGTACTGCATACACGATCAACCCTAGTTTTAATGGTTTTGTAAGGAAGGGATAGTAGTTCTTTTAGAGTTGGGACACGATGGACAGATTCCGGCCAGAGAATCCTTTAATCATCTTTATTGCTGAAAGGTAGATGTGAATGTGTGTGTGTGTGTGTGTGGTATTTAGTCGTCAACGCACACAAGGCTGGCTGCCACCATTGATTGAAACCGGCTATTCTGACAAAGACGTGCTTTAAAGGGGAAATGACGTCACAGATTGACCTATCAACTTAAAGACACAGAAACATTACAAAACTGGTTAAAGACACACAATAGGCTTTCGTACAGGTTTCATCAAGCCTATTTGGGGGATGTTCGGCGGGCCAAATGAAAAGCTTTGGCGGGCCGGATGTGGCTCGCGGGCAGCCAGTTGAGTAAATTGCAGTCGGATGTCAAGAGGCGTTCGCGTTCAAGCTGAGAACTCGGAATTCCCAAAAGCCGTAAATACATGGAACGCAGCGGTATTAAACTTGTGAAGTAAGACGTAAAAGTGGACGAGAAAGACGACGTTGACTGTCCCACAGTGGAGTGACCTCTTCAAATATTCAAAGGTAATGTAGCGGGCCGGATGTGGCCCACAGGCAGCCAGTTGAGTAAAATGCAGTCGGATGTCCATGAGGCGTTCGCGTTCAAGCTGAGAACTCGGAATTCCCAAACTCCATAAATACATGGAACGCAGCGGTATTAAACTTGTGAAGTAAGACGTAAAAGTGGACGAGAAAGACGACGTTGACTGTCCCACAGTGGAGTGACCTCCTCTAATATTCAAAGGTAATGTTCGCCATCATCGAGTGCAGTGTGGTTACCGTAAGCTAACTGTTAGCGTGACTTAGAAATATAATCTACATCTTAGTGGCGGCCAATCAGCTCAACTAACACCACGTTTGTGGGGATGGCGTCTGAATTTATTCTCACAGCTTTTATTTCATGCGATTTTAACATGCCATGGTGCTATCGATATCTAGCACAGTTAAGTTATAGGCAAGTCATTTGAAAAACCTAAAGGCGTAATTTTTTTCAATGACGTAGTGTCTAAGGTTAATAGAAAAAAACGCCTTAGTTGTGCTGCAACTGCAAAGTCTAAAATACTTCGTCCATAAGCGAGCATTTTGGGTTTTAGCATCCAATCACTGGCCACGTCACGCCACTGGCCATGTTGTCAGTGACCTCCATCAAGAAACCCAGTATGAAATGTTAGATTTGTCAATGTGAGGAAAGTAGATCAATGTGTGTGATATCAACTGATCAGGAGTATTATTTCATTCAGCTTCAGCATAAACACACATTTAAAGTGCCCTGCAGCCACGCCTCAAGTCACATTATTTGTTAATTGTTCTATACCAGTGGTTCAGAAACTTTTTTTCACCAAAGTACCACCTCATAAAAACCCTAGCTGTCCAAGTACCACCATATTAACCAACATTAAAATACAGTAGCGTAGTAGGCCTGGGGGTCCATTAAAAACAAACAAAACAAGTAAGGCATTACTTGAGGAAACCAATTAAAACGGCCATTAAAACAGAATTTGTTGTTAAATCACGGAAATAGACACAAAAATGACATACATGGGGACGGCGTGGCGAAGTTGGGAGAGTGGCCGTGCCAGCAACCTGAGGTTTCCTTGTTCGATCCCCACCTTCTACCAACTTAGTCACGTCCGTTGTGTCCTTGAGCAAGACACTTCACCCTTGCTCCTGATGGGCCTGGTTAGCGAATGTGTGTGTGTGTGTGAATGGGTGAATGTGGAAATAATGTCAAAGCGCTTTGAGTTCCTTAAAAAGGTAGAAAAGCGCTATACAAGTACAACCCATTTACCATACACGCCGTCATTGTGAGGAGAATGAACATTTATTTGGGGGGAAATGTGTCCGCTATTGCTCATTCATCGCTGAAACACTCAACCGTCTTGCCTTGAACTAAACAATGTCGATACAGCCACCTGCTCAGTGGCCTTTTGGTTAGAGTGTCCGCCCTGAGATCGGTAGGTCGTGAGTTCAAACCCCGGCCGAGTCATACCAAAGACTATAAAAAAAAGGGACCCGTTGCCTCACTGCTTGTCACTCAGCATTAAGGGTTGGAATTGGGGGTTAAATCACCAATATTATTCCCGGGCGTGGCCACCGCTGCTGCTCCCCTCACCTCCCAGGGGGCGAACAAGGGGATGGGTCAAATGCAGAGGTTAATTTCCCCACACCTAGTGTGTGTGTGTGTGACAATCATTGGTACTTTAACTTTAAATCAGCGACTAAACAAAGCTAAAGCAAAAATAAACAAGCTAACCATCCACTACGCCTCTTATCTGCTTGTGTTGTTGCGGACGACATTGTTGATGTAAGATCAATGTACAAACAGGGCAGCTTGAAAGGCCGGCTCTCTTTTTTTCTTTAAACTGCCCAAAGTCGTTTCCACACGTCAAGCTTAGAACAGCAGCACACTTAACCCCCCTTCACAATAAAAACGCTGCGCGCAACATCCTGTCCGACCGCGCTAACAAAATAAAGTTTAAAAAAAAAAAAAGTACTTAATGCACTTATTGATAAATTTACAAAATTCATATGCTTTGACTTAAAATACTGGTCAAAATTGTCCAAAGATTAATTGCACCAATACATGTAAGGATGTTTTAATTTTATTAATAAATATTTGATTAAAATTGAATTATAACACAAAACGCGCATACCGTACTCCAGGGGTCGCCAACCCGCCCACCATTCGATCTTTGGGACCCAACTGGTAGGTCGTTAAAATATTAGAAACAAATATGTATATTAATATGACATTAGTGACACCCAATCCTGAGAGTGACAAACAGGCAAGCATTTTGAACCCGTAACATGCTCGCACGCCTCGCCTCTCTTCTGCCTCACATCCCCGCTGCTCTCGACATCGCAGCCACCCCCTTTAGTACTGCCGCACGCTACATCCGCTCGTCTCGCAAACGTGCATGGCAGGACGTGCACAAAAATCATATATGCACATACAGTATGTGCATATACAGGACTGTCTCAGAAAATTAGAATATTGTGATAAAGTCATAAATGTCATACATTCTGGATTCATTACACATCAACTGAAATATTGCAAGCCTTTTATTATTTTAATATTGCTGATTATGGCATACATCTCAAAAAATTAGAATATTTCCTCAGACCAAGTAAAAAAAAAAGATGTATAACAGCAAAACTAAATCAAACATTTGAAAATGTCAACTAATGCACTCAGTACTAGATTAGGAATCCTTTCGCACAGATTACTGCATCAATGCGGCGTGGCATGGAGGCAATCAGCCTGTGGCATTGCTGAGGTGTTATGGATGCCCAGGATGCTTCAATAGCGGTCTTTAGCTCATTTGCATTATTGGGTCTGGTGTCATGCAGCTTCTTCTTCACAATACCCCACAAATTCTCTATGGGGTTCAGGTCAGGGGAGTTGGCAGGCCAATCGAGGACAGTAATGCCATGGTCAGTACACCAGTTATTGGTGGTTTTGGCACTGTGGGCAGGTGCCAGATCATGTTGGAAAATGAAATCATCATCTCCATAGAGCTTTTCAACAGATGGAAGCATGTACTTGCTGAATCTGACACATCCGTTGAGATCTATTGTGAGCCTTCTCATCATTTTCCTTCTTTAAAACATTCACTTGCTTGTCCGATCACTTTTCCTTCCAGTCCAGCCATTTGTTTGCGCAGTGTGAGAAGTGTAGCATTATCCTTCCATGTGGGTGCCGACTAACTACGGAAGCCTGTTGCTCAGACCTCAAACTCTTAATTTTAAAACAAAAATTGTAGTAGATGTTTTGTGGAACATGGTTCAGGAGATGGAATTTTTTTAAAAGAGTCTATTTATTTAATTTTTTTCTTACTTGTGGCGGCCCACATTACGTAAATTAATATATGGGAAACACTGGCATGCAATCAGAACTTTGACTGGTTGGCTAAAGTATTAAAAACGATAATATAATGATCTGAAAAATTGACAAATCAGAATTTTATTGCAGAACAGACAGCTCAGGATATTGCATTTGCAACCTTGCAAATTTCCAAGGTTTCCTCTTAATGTAACTGATCGTGGTGCACGGCCTTTATTTTTTTTATCCCTCCTAATTTTTCTGATCTACTTCTGAATTTTTTTACTCGGATTCTCTAATCCATTCTATCTCCACAAGCCACTGACCGGGCTGATCAAACTCATGCGCGGCCCGGGAGTAGATTGGTGGGCAACGGCGGCCCAATACTCCCGATGGCCAGTCCTCCCTCGGGAGAGGGGGACAAATTTTTTGGCGGGTGTGGAAAAAAGTGTCTCTGCTTCTTAATGCTTGTATTTTCCCCATCAAATTAATAAATAAATATAAAGAAAAGAGGAATTGACATGATCATCAAAATCTGTGTGACCAAATTGTCAGTACAATATGGCTGTCAGACACTGGAATGGATTAAGGCAATTAGGGTAAAATTGTTTTTTAAATGTGTTCCTCTGTAAAACAGAGGTGTTTGACCTTATTATTCCATGTAGAAAAGCAATATAGTGCACTATGTCCGTCAAATCTAGTTTTTGTTTTAAGTTATGAATATTCTTGCAGAAAAGCGAGTTGACAGGCAGCACAGTTCATGGCTCACTTTGTTGTTTGCGTCATGAGAAACAGATTGCATTGAACTTAGGCACCTGTGGTCGATCACTTGTGTCGTCTCTATAACAGGATGTCCCAACTGTGTCAACAATGAGACAGAGCTGTTTACTCAGTCCAAGTTCAGTTCGACTGCCAGCTTTCTGATTTGAAGTCAGAATAGTTTTTTTCCCACATGTATAATGTCCACAGTATGTACGGAAAAATAAGTACACCACTCACATTTCAGTAAATTGTTGTTCTTAAGAGACTGTAGAAATGTATATTTCTTATATATACTATATATAATAGCTTTTATCCAACAAGTATGACAATGCAATGCAAAATCACGTGGTCTTTCGAGCCCTATAGATACCTTGTGCTCCTCCACCTTCCTTCCACTTGAGAAGACCTCACAGGTGCTCAATTGGGTTCGGGTCTAAATACATACTTGGCCATTCCAGCACTTTCAATTCCAGCTCTCTTATGTATAAAGGCACTTGTCATCTTGAAGGTGTGTGCTCTTTATCATGTTGGAAAGTTTCCTGAGGGAGGGGATGATGCTCTGCTTGACCAATGTCAAAGTAAATCTTGGAATTCATGTCTCCCTCAAAGAACCGCAGCTCCCCAGTATGAATGCATTCCCCAGATCAGGATGCTACCACCACCATGCTTGACACAGATACAGTATCTTGGTACTGACCTGTTCAGACAGCTGTTGGCTTTGTGCTGAGTCATTTTAGTGGTTAGTAATAGTGATGGGCAAGTGAAACACAAAACAGCTTGAGCAAATTGTTTTCAAAATGAGTAAATTCTTTAAAGTTCCATTTAAAGTCCTGGAAAAGTGTCAAGTTACAGAACTTGCAGTCAAATTAGGCAGATTAATTTGTTATGTAGTTTTGAAAAAAATAAAAAATAAAGGATAACTTAACTGCCTTTTAAATTATGTTTTTTTTCTCGATGATTATGAGAAAGGAGTTGGCAAAAGCATAGGTTGGTTGTGCTTGTATATAACTGTTGGGGAAGGGTGGTTTCTTATGAACATTTCTGGAACATTATCATTCCTTAAAGATTTTTGAAGACCATTACTTCTTGAGTTTTTAAATGGGGGTATTTTTTTTTTTCTTCTTAGTATCTTGCTCACAGACAAATCCGATAAAGTGTTCTGTTCCATGATGATCCAAAAACGCAAAAAAAAAAAACGGAAATGCAGCACAGTATTATTAATGCACTCACCTTAGCGTCAACTCGTTAGGGGGAGTTCTGTCACTGAATAAGTTGATTGGTATGTAAACCATGTGATTCAATCGGGAAATTAAGCAGTTGAAACTTCATTGTCTGTTGATTTTAGTCACAACGAAGCAAGCTTTAAATCAGTGGTTGGTTCTATTGCATTGTAGGTGAAGAGTTTGACGCACCTTTTGAAGCACAAGTTTTGAATTGCCATTACTTGATAGTATATGTACCGGTACTGCATACTGCTGTACAAGCTGTGTACTGGCTACTCTAAAATATACCCAAGTATATTTTCTATAGTTTTGTCCCAAGCAGTTCATAAAGCGATTGTAGAAATGTGATAAATGTTCAAGAACTTCACACTTTAGTGAGGAATGGAATGCTGACACGCAAGGTTCTCTTTCAGATTCATTGTTTATTGTACAATGCAATCTAAAATCTTTAAAGACTGGTCACTTGTTCCTGTGTTTATTGTAACATTCTATTCATTCCTTGTCAAGGCATGTTCATGCCAGTGACGTGGGGTTTTCTTTACGCCATACGAAGCAGTAATGCCCTTGGAATTTTTATTTTCATACATTTTTTTACTTTAAATTAGTTGTCCCGATACTAATATTTTGTTACCGGTACCAAAATGTATTCCGATACTTTTCAAAATAAATATTGTCTCTCTTTTAAAAGAACATTATTTGATACATTAAACATAACAATTTTGGCATTAAACAACATAGTGAACATACTAGACAACTTCTCTTTTAGTAATAAGTAAGCAAACGGGTTACAAAGGCTCCTAATTTGGCGGCTGGCATACGCAGTAACATATTGTGTCATTTCTGATTATATTATTTTTTCAAATTTATGAGGTACAAGTGGTAGAAAATGGATGGATTATTAATCTATTTGTTCATTTACTGTTAATATCTGGCTACTTTCTGTTTTAACATGTTCTATCTACACTTCTGTTAAAGTGTAACATAAATTTATTCTTCTGTTGTTTGTATGTTTCACATAAGTTTTGGGTGATACTACACATTTTAAAGTAGTTACAGGGTCACACATTGGTCATATTTAAATTCCTCCTTTGTCCAGAGACATATTCCCTGAGTTTATAAACAATAAAAATAGCAAAAGATAAAAATATTGATGTAATCATTGTCGTATTGACAATGTACGGTTCCTGTACATGGTATTGGTACAGTCGATATAATACCGTTATAAAATACTTTTGTCTCATTAACTTTGATAAAATCAAAGAACATTTGTGGTATTACCTTTTGTGTGTAACTGAAGTACATGTGCCTTTTGTTCTCCAGAAAAATGTACTTTGTTGTAAAAGTCTAACCACCTTTTTTCCTTTTTTTTTAATCTCGTTTCTAGTATTTACTCCTTATTTTTCCTGTATAGAGGGCTTCGGATTTTGGGCTAAAGTATCCCACAATGCGTTGCCAGAAGCCATATTAAAAGTCTAGCGGCATCGTTCACGATAGCGCTACACGTAATATTTCCGAACTATTCAGTGGAAAATAACATTGCACTGGCTGTGATGCAATGGAGAAATACTGTGAGTTATTAGTTAAGAAGTCCCTTCATCAATTAAAGGAGAGAACAGCCATAATAACCATCTTCCCTGATGTCTCATACCCAGACTTTGTAAACTACCTAATTTTTCAGCCCAGCCCATTTTACACGTTGAAGGACTTTCAAAACAATAAGAGTCTAGAAACCTTTGACAGCTTTGTTTGGATAGGTTCGTGACATTTGTGTTTATCTGTATAAACCGAGTGGACAATCGTGTCGTCAAGCTAGGATTGAGTGATGCACTCTCAAATGATCCGACGCAAGTTTGACACCCCGGATAATCACGGATAACTGTGAATGTAAGGCAGGATTGGAAGAATGTTGTTCTCATGTCGCTTCAGTTTTTTTATATTTGGAAGCTACAGTCCTGAGGATAGAAGTTAGTACTATTTTTATCAATACAACTACTGTAAAAGTTATTCGACCAAGCACAACAAGTTAATGCAAACTGGGGCTGTCATTTATTTTTGATACATTTTTACTTACAAAATGTTCTTAATTACCTGAAATGAAATGATCCGAACAAACACAAAGTTGTCATAGCACGTCACATCTCGGTTGATTGCAGCTATCCTTCCCCCCCCTTACCGTTAACTGTTCTTTTCAGACGCTTCCGTTTGTCCAGAAATATGACTAGAATGCGATAAAAGCTAGTGATTTTGGTAGTTGACAATTGCACTCGTCGTCGGCATTATTAGTATCACTACTTGAATGATCTGCAACAATGGGCGTGATATGATTGAAGACTTCCATTATGGCCAACATCAATGCATTGTGGGAAATGTAGTACCATTTGAACCCCTCTATACTCAAGACTAGGCACTAGGGGTGCTCCAGCAAATCGATTAACATCCAAATCGCAATTTTTATATATTCTGATTCTGAATTGATTCATAGTTTTCGAGAATTGATTAAAAAAAAAAATTTTAAAAATGTATTTAAAAATATATTTTTTTTAATGAAAAATATTAAACAAATATTATCGATAATAATCGTATTAAAGATTATTAATGATACTGTTGGATTTTGTTAAATATTGTATTTAATTGGGATTTGGATGTCTTCTCAAAATCTTTGTAAATGTATATCCTAGGTATTGTTAAAATGGGATTGGTTGGAGTTAGGATTACTTTATTTTCTTTAAAATTCTGTGATCTTTGTAAATACAATTTTTAAATTACATTTTGTTAAAGTATTTTATTGTTTGTAAGTCATACGTCAGCAATCAATCAAAGTTTACTTATATAGCCCTTAATCACAAATGTCTCAAAGGGCTGCACAAGCCACAACAACATCCTCGGCTCAGATCAATCAATCAATCAATCAATGTTTATTTATATAGCCCTAAATCACAAGTGTCTCAAAGGGCTGCACAAGCCACAACGACATCCTCGGTATAGCCCACATAAGGGCAAGGAAAAATTCACCCCAGTGGGACGTCGATGTGAATGACTATGAGAAACCTTGGAGAGGACCGCATATGTGGGTAACCCCCCCCCCCCTCTAGGGAGACCGAATGCAATGGATGTCGAGTGGGTCTAACATAATATTGTGAGAGTCCAGTCCATAGTGGATCCAGCATAACAGTAAGAGTCCAGTCCACAGTGGGGTCAGCAGGAAACCATCCCGAGCGGAGACGGGTCAGCAGCGCAGAGATGTTCCCAACCGATATACAGGCGAGCGGTCCACCCCGGGTCCCGACCCCGGACAGCCAGCACCCCATCCATGGCCACCGGATCTGTGTGTCTCCCTTTCCACAAGGGATAGGGGGGAGCAGAGGAGAAAAGAAAAGAAACGGCAGATCAACTGGTCTAAAAAAAGGGGGGCTATTCAAAGGCTAGAGTATACAAATGAGTTTTGAGATGGGACTTAAATGTTTCTACTGAGGTAGCATCTCTAACTGTTACCGGGAGGGCATTCCATAGTGCTGGAGCCCGAATAGAAAACGCTCTACAGCCCGCAGACTTTTTTTGGGCTCTGGGAATCACTAATAAGCCGGAGTTCTTTGAACGCAGATTTCTTGCCGGGACATATGGTACAATACAATCGGCAAGATAGGCTGGAGCTAGACCGTGTAGTATTTTATACGTAAGTAGTAAAACCTTAAAGTCGCATCTTAAGTGCACAGGAAGCCAGTGCAGGTGAGCCAGTATAGGCGTAATATGATCAAACTTTCTTGTTCTTGTCAAAAGTCTAGCAGCCGCATTTTGTACCAACTGTAATCTTTTAATGCTAGACATAGGGAGACCCGAAAATAATACGTTACAGTAATCGAGACGAGACGTAACGAACGCATGAATAATGATCTCAGCGTCGCTGGTGGACAAAATGGAACGAATTTTAGCGATATTACGGAGATGAAAGAAGGCCGTTTTAGTAACACTCTTAATGTGTGACTCAAAGGAGAGAGTTGGGTCGAAGATAATACCCAGATTCTTTACTGAGTCGCTTTGTGTAATTGTTTGGTTGTCAAATGTTAAGGTGGTATTATCAAATAAATGTCGGTGTTTAGCAGGACCGATAATCAGCATTTCCGTTTTCTTAGTGTTGAGTTGCAAGAAGTTAGCGGACATCCATTGTTTAATTTCATTAAGACACGCCTCCAGCTGACTACAATCCGGCGTGTTGGTCAGCTTTAGGGGCATGTAGAGTTGGGTGTCATCAGCATAGTAATGAAAGCTAACACCGTATTTGCGTATGATGTCGCCTAGCGGCAACATGTAAATACTAAAGAGTGCAGGGCCAAGAACCGAACCTTGGGGGACTCCGCACGTTACCTTAACATAGTCCGAGGTCACATTGTTATGGGAGACGCACTGCATCCTGTCAGTAAGATAAGAGTTAAACCACGACAAGGCTAAGTCTGACATACCAATACGTGTTTTGATACGCTCTAATAAAATGTTATGATCGACGGTATCGAAAGCAGCGCTAAGATCAAGAAGCAGCAACATAGATGACGCATCAGATCCCACATCAGGGCAAGAAAAAACTCAACCCAATGGGAACAAGCAGCCGAGAGAAGCTTTTGTAACCTGTAAGCTGTTTTTTAAAGGTTTTATTATAGTGTATACACCAAATAATATTGTATGAGAATTGTGTTGAATCGAGAATCGATTTTAAATGGAATTATGAGATTCCCACAGGCACAGTCTATCAGGATCAGCTGTGTTCTGCACTGTATTTGATCAGGAAATGTGCAGATTTTGTGATTTTTACCTAGAAAATGTAAAAAAAAAAAAAAAAGATTAAAATCATACAGAAAATACATTCATAACACAGTTGAAAGGAAAATATTATATTATTTTGTTTTTATTGTTTGCCTTCCCTGACTGCATGTCCCTGATACACACCCATCACAGTCATAATCTCCTAACTGTCCACAATGTCACTGCTATAGCTTATTTTTATTCTTCCTCTTTTACAGCAATACATATTGAAGTACTGTACATGTTGACAGGTCAATCAATGAACATGAAAAATAAAATCAGAACAGTGAAATTTAAAGAACCTGTAATGATCATTTCAACTGTATGGTACATGCAAATGTAACTGAAATATGACAAATTGACAGGTCTGTCAACCTCTGTATAGACATTGTGTGTAAGGGGATGTCACATCTTTCTCAGCCAATCACAGACTTGAATTCCAATCAGCCCAACCTGATCTCTCCCCTCCCCCGGCGATATGGCTGCATGTCACCCTCTCTCTTCCTCTCCTCTCCCTTCTGTGCTCTTTTGCCTCCTTGCACATTTCAGTTTCCCGATGCAGCGTGTCTTACTAGAGATCGCGTTATATTGACGACTAGAGGATAGGAGGTGGTTGGGGGAAATCCACAGAGGTGTGGGAGGGATGGAAAAGCATCGTGGTCCTCTGTGCAAAAACCCTCATGTGAGTCATGGCATTTTGTCTGGTTCCTCTTGAATTTGTTTGTTTTGTCTCGGTCTTCATCCTTCCTGCCATTCTCAGTCTGTCGTCATCCCGCCACTTCTGCCTGTGCCTTCATTTTCTCCGCTCGCTGCTGCTTTGTCATCCCTCTTTTTTCAATTTGCATGCATCCCTTCCCCCTCACTGTAAGGCTGGCTGCTGATGCTGTCTTGTGATGCTTAAGAAGAAGTTATGTTTTGCTGAATTGGAATCAGGCTATATCACACGCTCGCTTACAAGTGAGGATTTTTTTTTAATGTAAGATCCCAGAGGATAGGAAAGTAAATATGTCTTCTATTCTGTTGGTCATTCAAGACTGAAAAAAGTCTAACAATGTATGCTTGTGTTTATTTGTTCAGATTGTCCTTGGGGAACGCGAGAAAGATCTAGGATAACTGTCCCGCTATGCCAGTAACTTAACCCAAAATGTCGCCAGTCAACTTGTATTTCAAAGACAAAGCTGATGATTAGATTTTCTCTTTTACAGAGACATGCCAGTGGGCAGGTTTTTCTTTGACTGTTTGCCAGTATGTCTGTGGCCATGACATGATACAAGCTAACTTTACTTGTTGATTTGAACTAAGCCAAGGACACTAACATTTGTTTGCATAAGGATAAGATTTACAAGTGTTTGGAAGGAAACAAGTCTGTCTTTATTTGCTAAAATTATTTATGTTAATCTCTAATAAAGGTTAGCATTTAACTTCCAGTATTGTATTGAACACTGTTAAAAGGGTCATAATATGATTTTTTTCCCCCACATTTAAAACACTTCCTTGTGGGCTAAATAACATTTAATTGTGGTTCTTTGGTCAAAGTGTTTCAT